>NC_086099.1:221200513-221333013 GCF_963921235.1 Mobula hypostoma
CACCACACTACCCCACCACACTACACTATCACACTACACTACCACACTACACTACCACACTACACTATCACAACTACACTACCACACTACACTATCACACTACACTACCACACTACACTATCACACTACACTATCACACTACCCCACCACACTACACTATCACACTACACTACCACAACTACACTATCACACTACCCCACCACACTACACTATCACACTACACTACCACACTACACTATCACAACTACACTACCACACTACACTATCACACTACACTACCACACTACACTATCACAACTACACTATCACACTACACTATCACACTACCTCACCACACTACACTACCACACTACACTACCACACTACACTATCACAACTACACTATCACACTACCTCACCACACTACACTACCACACTACACTATCACACTACACTATCACACTACACTACCACAACTACACTATCACACTACCTCACCACACTACACTATCACACTACACTACCACACTACACTACCACACTACACTATCACACTACCTCACCACACTACACTATCACACTACACTATCACACTACACTATCACACTACCTCACCACACTACACTATCACACTACACTATCACACTACACTACCACAACTACACTATCACACTACACTACCACACTACACTACCACAATACACTATCACAACTACACTATCACACTACACTATCACACTACCTCACCACACTACACTACCACACTACACTATCACACTACACTACCACAACTACACTATCACACTACACTATCACACTACACTATCACACTACCTCACCACACTACACTATCACACTACCTCACCACACTACACTATCACACTACACTACCACACTACACTATCACACTACCTCACCACACTACACTATCACACTACACTATCACACTACCTCACCACACTACACTACCACACTACACTACCACACTACACTACCACACTACACTATCACACTACATTACCACACTACACTACCACAATACACTATCACAACTACACTATCACAATACACTATCACAACTACACTATCACACTACCTCACCACACTACACTACCACACTACACTATCATACTACACTACCACAACTACACTATCACACTACCTCACCACACTACACTATCACACTACCTCACCACACTACACTATCACACTACACTACCACAACTACACTATCACACTACACGACCACAACTACACTATCACACTACCTCACCACACTACACTATCACACTACACTATCACACTACACTACCACAACTACACTATCACACTACCCCACCACACTACACTATCACACTACACTATCACACTACCCCACCACACTACACTATCACACTACACTACCACAACTACACTATCACACTACACTATCACACTACCTCACCACACTACACTATCACACTACCCCACCACACTACACTATCACACTACACTATCACACTACACTACCACAACTACACTATCACACTACCCCACCACTCTACACTATCACACTACACTATCACACTACACTACCACACTACACTACCACACTACACTACCACACTACACTACCACAACTACACTATCACACTACACTATCACACTACCTCACCACACTACACTACCACACTACACTATCACACTACACTATCACACTACCTCACCACACTACACTATCACACTACACTACCGCACTACACTATCACATTACCTCACCACACTACACTATCACACTACACTACCACACTACACTATCACAACTACACTATCACACTACCTCACCACACTACACTACCACACTACACTACCACACTACACTACCACACTACACTACCACACTACACTATCACAACTACACTATCACAACTACACTATCACACTACCTCACCACACTACACTACCACACTACACTATCACACTACACTATCATACTACACTATCACACTACACTACCACAACTACACTATCACACTACCTCACCACACTACACTATCACACTACACTACCACAACTACACTATCACACTACACTACCACAACTACACTATCACACTATCTCACCACACTACACTATCATACTACACTATCACACTACCCCACCACACTACACTATCACACTACTCTACCACAACTACACTATCACACTACCCCACCACACTACACTACCACACTACACTACCACAACTACACTATCACACTACCCCACTACACTACACTATCACACTACACTACCACAACTACACTATCACACTACACTATCACACTACCCCACCACACTACACTACAACTACACGATCACACTACCCCACCACACTACACTATCACACTACCCCACCACACTACACTACAACTACACGATCACACTACCCCACCACGCTACACTATCACACTACCCCACCACACTACACTACAACTACACGATCACACTACCCCACCACACTACACTATCACACTACACTATTACAACTACACTATCACACTACACTACCACAACTACACTATCACACTACCCCACCACACTACACTATCACACTACACTACCACACTACCTCACCACACTACACTACCTCACCACACTACACTACCACACTACACTATCACACTACACTATCACACTACACTACCACACTACCTCACCACACTACACTATCACACTACACTACCACACTACCTCACCACACTACACTATCACACTACACTACCACACTACACTATCACAATACCAAACTACCCCACCACACTACAATACCACACACCACACTACCCCACCACACTACACTATCACACTACACTACCACACTACACTATCACACTACCACACTACCCCATCACACTACAATACCACACACCACACTACACTATCACAACTACACTATCACACTACCACAATTACACTACCACAACTACACTATCGCACTACACTATCACACTACCACACTACCCCACCACGCTACAATACCACACACACTACCCCACCACACTATATCACACTACACTACCACACTACACTATCACACTACCCCACACTACACTATCACACTATCACAACTACACTATCACACTACCACAACTACACTATCACACTACACTATCACACTACCCCACCCACTACAATACCACACATCACACTACCCCACCACACTACACTACCACACTACACTATCACACTACACTACCACACTACCTCACCACACTACACTATCACACTACACTACCACAACTACACTATCACACTACACTATCACACTACCTCACCACACTACACTATCACACTACACTATCACACTACACTACCACACTACCTCACCACACTACACTATCACACTACACTATCACACTACACTACCACACTACCTCACCACACTACACTATCACACTACACTACCACACTACCTCACCACACTACACTATCACACTACACTACCACACTACACTATCACAATACCAAACTACCCCACCACACTACAATACCACACACCACACTACCCCACCACACTACACTATCACACTACACTACCACACTACACTATCACACTACCCCACCACACTACACTATCACACTACACTACCACACTACCACACTACCCCATCACACTACAATACCACACACCACACTACACTATCACAACTACACTATCACACTACCACAATTACACTACCACAACTACACTATCGCACTACACTATCACACTACACTACCACACTACACTATCACACTACCACACTACCCCACCACGCTACAATACCACACACACTACCCCACCACACTATATCACACTACACTACCACACTACACTATCACACTACCCCACACTACACTATCACACTATCACAACTACACTATCACACTACCACAACTACACTATCACACTACACTATCACACTACCCCACCACACTACAATACCACACACCACACACTTACTTTACTTTACTTTATACTTTATCGTCACCAAACAATTGATACTAGAATGTACAATCATCACAGCGATATTTGATTCTGCGCTTCCCACTCCCTGGATTACAAATATTAAATATTAAAAATAGTAAAAAATAGTAAATATTAAACATTTAAATTATGAATCATAAATAGAAAATAGAAAAATGGTAAGTGAGGTAGTGCAAAAAAACCGAGAGGCAGGTCCGGATATTTGGAGGGTACGGCCCAGATCCGGGTCAGGATCCGTTCAGCAGTCTTATCACAGTTGGAAAGAAGCTGTTCCCAAATCTGGCCCTACGAGTCTTCAAGCTCCTGAGCCTTCTCCCGGAGGGAAGAGGGACGAAAAGTGTGTTAGCTGGGTGGGTTGAGTCCTTGATTATCCTGGCAGCACTGCTCCGACAGCGTGCGGTGTAAAGTGAGTCCACGGACGGAAGATTGGTTTGTGTGATGTGCTGCACCGTGTTTACGATCTTCTGCAGCTTCTTTCGGTCTTGGACAGGACAACTTCCATACCAGGTTGTGATGCACTCTAAAAGAATGCTTTCTACAGTGCATCTATAAAAATTTGTGAGGATTTTAGGGGACAGGCCAAATTTCTTTAGTTTTCTCAGGAAGTAAAGGCGCTGGTGGGCCTTCTTGGCAGTGAACTTTGCTTGGTTGGATCAAGTCAAGTCATTTGTGATATTGACCCGAGGAACTTAAACCTTTTGACTTGTTCCACTTGTGCACCGCCGATGTAAATTGGGTCGTGCAGTCCGCTACTCCTTCTAAAGTTAATAACCAATTCCTTCGTCTTGCTGACGTTGAGGGATAGGTTATTGTCTTCGCACCATGCCACCAGGTTCTTAATTTCCGCTCTGTACTCAAATTCATCATTACCCGAGATACAGCCTATAATTGTTGTGTCATCAGCAAACTTATGTATTGAGTTTGATGGAAACTTGGCTACACAATCATGGGTGTACAGTGGGTACAGCAGGGGGATGAGTACACAGCCTTGTGGGGCACCAGTGCTCAGAGTAATTGTAGAGGAGAGCTTGTCCCCTATTTTTACAGCCTGGGTCCTGTCTGTGAGAAAGTTGAAGATCCAGCTGCAGATCTGAGTGCTAAGGCCCAGGTTCCAGATCTTAGGAATCAGTTTATTTGGAATGATGGTATTAAAGGCAGAGCTGTAGTCAATGAAAAGGAGCCTTATGTATGTGTCTTTATTCTCCAGGTGTCCTAAGGAGGAATGTAGGGCCAGAGAAATGGCATCTGCCGTTGAGCTGTTGCTCCGGTAGGCGAATTGCAAAGCGTCGAGGTTGATCGGTAGGCTGTGGTTGATGAGTGCCATAACCAATCTCTCGAAGCACTTCATAGCAATTGATGTCAGAGCCACAGGTCGATAGTCATTCAGGCATGCCATCTTGCTCTTCTTCGGCACTGGGATTATCGTTGCCTTCTTAAAACACGAGGGGATCTTAGACTGAAGCAAGGAGCAGTTGAAGATGTTAGCAAACACTCCAGCTAGCTCACTTGCACAGGCCCTGAGAACCCATCCTGGGACGCCATCTGGGGCCGTCGCCTTCCTTGGATTTATCTTCAGGAAGGCCCTTCTAACGTCCTCCTCAGTGACGATGAAACTCGATGCCACCAGGTTCGGTTCATCCGGAGGGAGTGGGACGCTCCTCTTCTGTTTGAATCTTGCGTAGAATACGTTAAGTTCGTCAGGAAGAGAAGCGCCACAATTATTGATATTCCCAGCCTTTTCTTTGCACCCAGTGATCTCATTTAGGCCCTGCCATAGTCTACTGGCATCCCTCTGGTTAGCCTGGGCTTCCAACTTGGCTCGATATTGCCTCTTGGCACCCTTAATGGCTTTCCGGAGTTCACGCCTGGATTCTGTGTAGCAACTGGTATCCCCGGACCTAAAAGCCGCAGCTCTAGCCTTGAAAAGGGACTTGACCTCATAATTCATCCAAGGTTTCCGGTTAGGGAATACCCAGATCATCTTGCGAGACACACAGTCCTCCGTGCATTTCCAAATAAAGTCCGTGACAGCTGAGGCACACTCATCGAGGTTAGCTGCCGAGTCCTTGAATACTAACCAGTCCACCGATTCAAAGCAGTCACAGAGGACCTCATCCGTTTCCTCCGTCCAACGCGACACTACTTTTGACACCGTGACCTCCTGCTTCAGTTTCTGTTTGTAAGCCGCAAGGAGGAGTACGGCCTGATGGTCTGATTTTCCGAAGTGAGGTCGTGGGATGGAACGGTAGGCATCCTTGACTGCTGTGTAGCAGTGGTCAAGTATATTCAGCCCTCTAGTGGGGCAGGAGACGTGTTGGTATAACTTTGGCAGTGCCTTTCTGAGGTTGGCCTGGTTAAAGTCCCCAGCTGTAATGAGCAAAGCATTACCCCTCCACACTACACTATCACACTACCCCACCACACTACAATACCACACACCACACTACACCACCACACTACAATACCACTCACCACACTACCCCACCACACTACACCACCACACTACACCATCACACTACACTATCACACTATCCCACCACACTACACTGTACACTACCCCACCACACTACAATACCACTCACCACACTACCCCACCACACTACAATACCACACTACCACACTACCCCACCACACTACAATACCACACACCACACTACACCACCACACTACAATACCACACACCACATTACACCACCACACTACAATACCACACACCACACTACCCCACCACATTACACCACCACACTACACTATCACACTATCCCACCACACTACACTGTACACTACCCCACCACACTACAATACCACTCACCACACTACCCCACCACACACCACACTACCCCACCACACTACACAATTACACTACCCCACCACACTACAATACCACACACACTACCCCACCACACTACACCACCACACTACAATACCACACACCACACTACCCCACCACACTACACCATCACACTACACTATCACACTACCCCACCACACTACACTGTACACTACACCACCACACTACAATACCACTCACCACACTACCCCACCACATTACACCATCACACTACACTATCACACTACCCCACCACACTACACTGTACACTACACCACCACACTACAATACCACTCACCACACTACCCCACCACATTACACCATCACACTACACTATCACACTACCCCACCACACTACACTGTACACTACACCACCACACTACAATACCACACACCACACTACCCCATCACACTACCCCACCACACTACAATACCACACACCACACTACCCCACCACACTACACCACCACACTACACTACCACACACCACACTACCCCACCACACTACAATACCACACACTACACTACACCACTACACTACAATACCACACACTACACTACACCACTACACTACACTATCACACTACCACACTACACTACAATACCACACACCACACTACCCCACCACACTACACAATTACACTACCCCACCACACTACAATACCACACACACTACCCCACCACACTACACCACCACACTACAATACCACACACCACACTACCCCACCACACTACACCATCACACTACACTATCACACTACCCCACCACACTACACAATTACACTACCCCACCACACTACAATACCACACACCACACTACCCCATCACACTACCCCACCACACTACAATACCACACACCACACTACCCCACCACACTACAATACCACACACCACACTACACCACCACACTACCCCACCACACTACACTACCACACACCACACTACCCCACCACACTACAATACCACACACTACACTACACCACTACACTACACTATCACACTACACTACAATACCACACACCACACTACCCCACCACACTACACCACCACACTACACCACCACACTACAATACCACACACCATACTACCCCACCACACTACCCAATTACACTACCCCACCACACTACAATACCACACACACTACCCCACCACACTACAATACCACACGCCACACTACACCACCACACGCCACACTACACCACCACACTACCCCACTACACTACACTACCACACACCACACTACCCCACCACACTACAATACCACACACCACACTACACCACTACACTACACTATCACACTACCACACTACACTACAATACCACACACCACACTACCCCACCACACTACACAATTACACTACCCCACCACACTACAATACCACACACCACACTACCCCACCACACTACACCACCAAACTACAATACCACACACCACACTACCCCACCACACTACACAATTACACTACCCCACCACACTACAATACCACACACCACACTACCCCACCACACTACACCACCAAACTACAATACCACACACCACACTACCCCACCACACTACACCACCACACTACAATACCACACACCACACTACCCCACCACACTACAATACCACACACCACACTACACCACCACACTACAATACCACACACCACACTACACCACCACACTACAATACTACACTACCACATTACACTACCACGCGAGACATGTCACAACAACCATTAACAACAAACTCGTTTTATTTTTCTCATTTTCCTGCCAACTCCCCTCAGATTCTGATGTACTAGGAAGCCAACTTGCAGGAGCCAATTAACCTACCATAAACACAGGAGATTCTGCAGATGCTGGAAATCCAGAGCAATACAAAATGCTGGAGGAACACAGCAGGTCAGTTAGCATCTATGGAGGGGAATAAACAGGCAATGTTTCAGGCCAAGACCTTCCTTGGGTCTGGAAAGGAAGAGGGAAGACACCAGGATAAAGGAGTGCGGAGGGGAGGGAGGACAAGCTAGGAGATAATAGGTGAAGCCAGGTGGGTGGGAAAGGGAAAGGTCTGGAGAAGACGGAATCTGATATGAGAATGAACTATGGGAAAAAGAAAAGGAGAGCCACCAAGAAAGGTGATAGGCAGGTGAAGAGAAGAGGTAAGAGGCCAGAGTGTGGAATGAAAGAAGACAGAAGATAAGCAGGGGAACTAAAGAGATAAATAAGTTACCAGAAGGAGAAATCGCTGTTCATGCCATCAGGTTGGAGGCTACTTCGACAGACATGCCATCAGATCCCTCACCTACCAGCCTACACCTGGAGGAAAACCTGCCTGGTCACAAGGAGAACTTGCAAACTCCACACAGTCAGCACCTGAGGACACTATCGAGCTAGTGAATCAGTAAGCAGTAAATCTGGGGAAGAGTTGGGAGGAATAAGGGGGAATAAAACACAGTATTAACATAGAATTTGTTGACCAGAGAATTTTGGGGTCTGAATACCAAAATTGTGTACCAGAAAGTGGTGACTGGCTGGTAAAGAAGGCATACTTGCTCTTATTAGCCAGGGCTTAGAGTATAAGAGTTGGCAGAGCATAATGCAGCTGTATAAAGCTTCATTTTAGCCACAATTGATTATTGTGCCCAACCCAGTGACACAACTGTAGCTGACAGAATCTCAGATGGTGATGAGGAAGCACATGGGAGCGAAACAGATTGGCTGGCTGAGTGGTGTTTTAACAACAGCCTTGCACTCAATGTCAGAAAGACCAAGGAATTGATTATGGACTCTGGGAAAGGGAAATCAGGACAACCTAACAAAGCGGTCATCGTCCGAGTCGTCTGAGTCAGAGTAGTAAGTCTTCAATGAGAACGGGCGGAGACAAGGTAAGGGTCTCGGCCCGAAACGTCGACTGTACCTCTTCCTAAAGATGCTGCCTGGCCTGCTGCGTTCACCAGCAACTTTGATGTGTGTTGCTAGGTAAGTTTATTCCTTATTTCTTAATTTCTTTTTTTCTGAATTATCTGAATAGGGGTTATATCTATAGAGTCAGTGTTCTGTTCTGGGTGTCAGATGTGGGATTTCCAGAAGACGTCCATCCTCCTCAATGGCCACATCAAGATGCATCTCCTTAGAGACCGAGTTAGGGAACTCGAGCTGCAGTTCAATGACCTTTGGCTTGTTCGGGGAAAGTGAAGAGGTGGCGGACAGCAGGGAGGTAGTCACCCTAAGGCTACAGGAGACAGATAAATGGGCGATTGTCAGGAGAGGGAAAGGAGAACGTCAGACAGTGGAGAGCACCCCTGTAGCCATCTCCCTCAACAATAACTTCTCCACTTACAGTACTGTTGAGGTGGACGACCTACCTGAGGGAAGCAACAGCGGCCAGGCTTCTGGCACTGAGTCTGGCCCTGTGGGTCAGAAGGGTAGAGAATGGAAGAGGATGGCAGTAGTAATAGAGGACTCTATAGTCAAGGGGGACAGATAGGTGATTCTGTGGATGCAAAAAAGAAACATGGATGGTAGTTTGCCTCTCGAGTGGCTGGGTCCACGATGTTTCTGAACAGCCAGAAGTCATGGTACCAACAACGTACGAAGGAAAAGGAAGGAGGTCCTGAAAACAGAATACAGGGAGTTAGGAAGGAAGCTGAGAAGCAGGACCTCAAGGGCAGTAATCTCGGAATTGCTGCCCGTGTCACGCAACAGTGAGGATAGGAATAGAAAGAGGTGGCAGATAAATGTGTGGCTGAAGAATTGGAGCAGAGGGAGGGATTCAGATTTCTGAATAATTGGGACCTCTTCTGGGGCAGGTGGGACCTGTACAAAAGGGACAGGTTGCACTTGAATCCGAGGGGGACAAATGTCCTTGCCGGCAGGTTTACTAGAGCTGTTGAGGATGGTTTAAACTAATATAGCAGGGGGATGGGAACCAGTATGATAGAGCTGAGGATGAACCAGCAGGTTTACAAGTAGATGATGGATGTAACATGAATGTAAGGAAGGACAAGCCAATGCAGACAGAGCAAAGAGTAAATTGTACCACAGAGGCAACATTCAAAAGGGCAAAGAACACAGGACTGAACGTGCTGTATTTAAATGCATGTAGCATTCAGAATAAAATGGACAAACTCGTGGCAAAATTAGAGATTGGTCGGTATGACGTTGGGGTATCACTGAGCTGTGCTGAAAGAAGGCCATGGCTCGGAGTTTAACATCAAAGGATATATTTTGTATCAAAAAGACAGGCAGGAAGGCAAAGCCTGTGGTGTGGCTCTGTTGGTCAGAGACAGAATTGCATCTTTAGAAAGAGGTGACATAGGGTCTTTGTGGGTGGAGTTGAGAAACTGCAAGGGTAAAAAATCCATTATGGAAATCATATATAGGCCTCCAAATAGTAGCCAAGATGTGGGGTTGAAATTGCAAAGGGAGCTGGAAAGAGCCTGTATTAAGGGTAATGTTGCTATTGTGATGGAGGACTTCAAGATGCAAGGGGACTGGGAAAATCAGGTTAGTGTCAGATCGCAAGAGAGGGAATTTGTTGAATGCCTATGAGATGGCTTTTTAGAGCAGCTTGTGCTTGAGCCTACTCGGAAAGGCTATCTTAGATTGTGTGTTGTGAAATAACCCAGATCTTATCAGGGAGCTTAATGTAAAGGAACCCTTAGGAGGCAGTGATCATAATATGATTGAACTCATGCTGCAATTTGAGAGCATTAGTCACATGTATCAGTATCGCAAGGGAATAAAGGGAATTACAGTGGCATGAGAGAGGAGCTTTCCCAGGTGGATTGGTGAAGGATACTGGTAGGGATGACAGCAGAGCAGAGATGGCTAAGGTTTCTGGGAATAGTTCACAAGGCACTGGATAGATATGCCCCACAAGAGAAGTTGTTCTCAAATGGCTATAAGAAGGGAAAAGATGAAATATGTGGATGCATTAGTGATAATTTTTCAAAACTCATTAGATTCTGGACTAGTTCCTGAGGATTGGAGGTTGGCTAATGTAACCCCACTTTTTAAAAAAGGAGGGAGAGAGAAACCGGGGAATTACAGGCCGGTTAGCCTAACGTCGGTGGTGGGGAAACTGCTGGAGTCAGTTACCAAGGATGTGATAACAGCACATTTGGAAAGCGGTGAAATGATCGGACAAAGTCAGCATGGATTTGTGAAAGGAAAATCGTGTCTGACGAATCTCATAGAATTTTTTGAGGATGTAACTAGTAGAGTGGATAGGGGAGAACCAGTGGATGTGGTATATTTGGATTTTCAAAAGGCTTTTGACAAGGTCCCACACAGGAGATTAGTGTGCAAACTTAAAGCGCACGGTGTTGGGGGTAAGGTATTGGTGTGGGTGGAGAATTGGTTAGCAGACAGGAAGCAAAGAGTGGGAATAAACGGGACCTTTTCAGAATGGCAGGCGGTGACTAGTGGGGTACCGCAAGGCTCAGTGCTGGGACCCCAGTTGTTTACAATATATATTAATGACTTGGATGAGGGAATTAAATGCAGCATCTCCAAGTTTGCGGATGACACGAAGCTGGGTGGCAGTGTTAGCAGCGAGGAGGATGCTAAGAGGATGCAGGGTGACTTGGATAGGTTGGGTGAGTGGGCAAACTCATGGCAGATGCAATTTAATGTGGATAAATGTGAAGTTATCCACTTTGGTGGCAAAAATAGGAAAACAGATTATTATCTGAATGGTGGCCGATTAGGAAAAGGGGAGGTGCAACGAGACCTGGGTGTCATTATACACCAGTCATTGAAAGTGGGCATGCAGGTACAGCAGGCGGTGAAAAAGGCGAACGGTATGCTGGCATTTATAGCGAGAGGATTCGAGTACAGGAGCAGGGAGGTACTACTGCAGTTGTACAAGGCCTTGGTGAGACCACACCTGGAGTATTGTGTGCAGTTTTGGTCCCCTAATCTGAGGAAAGACATCTTTGCCATAGAGGGAGTACAAAGAAGGTTCACCAGATTGATTCCTGGGATGGCAGGTCTTTCATATGAAGAAAGACTGGATGAACTGGGCTTGTACTCGCTGGAATTTAGAAGATTGAGGGGGGATCTGATTGAAACGTATAAGATCCTAAAGGGATTGGACAGGCTAGATGCGGGAAGATTGTTCCAGATGTTGGGGAGGTCCAGAACGAGGGGTCACAGTTTGAGGATAGAGGGGAAGCCTTTTAGGACCGAGATTAGGAAAAACTTCTTCACACAGAGAGTCGTGAATCTGTGGAATTCTCTGCCACAGCAAACTGTTGAGGCCAGTTCATTGGCTATGTTTAAGAGGGAGTTAGATATGGCCCTTGTGGCTACAGGGGTCAGGGGGTATGGAGGGAAGGCTGGGTTCTGAGTTGGATGATCAGCCATGATCATAATAAATGGCGGTGCAGGCTCGAAGGGCCGAATGGCCTACTCCTGCACCTATTTTCTATGTTTCTATGTTTCTAAACTAGCCAACAATATAAAGCAGGGTACTGAAAGTTTTTCTGTTATAGAAAGAGTAAAAGGGAGGTGAGAGTTGATATTGGACCACTGGAAAATGATGCTGGTCAGGTAGCAATAGGGGACAAAGAAATGGCAGATAAACTTAATGGGTGCTTTGCATCAGTCTTCACTGTGTAAGACACTAGCAGTGTACCAGAGGTCCATGTGTGTCAGGGAACAGAAGTGAGTGCCATTGCTATTACAAAGGAAAAAGTGCTAGGCAAACTCGGAAAGATTTTAAGATGGATAGGTCACCTGGACCAGATGGACTACATCCAAGCATCCTGAGAGAGGTTGCCAAAGAGATAACGATTGCATTGGTCATGATCTTTCAAGAATCACTTGATTCTGGCATGGTCCCTGAAGACTGGAAGATTGCAAATGTCACTCCACTCTTTAAGAAGAGGGAAAGCAAAAGAAAGGAAATTATAGGCCAATCAGCCAAACCTCAGTGGCTGGGAAAGTGTTGGAGTCTATTATTAAGGATGAGGTTTCAGAGTACTTGGAGGCTAATGATAAAATAAGTCAAAGTCAGGATGGTTTCTGTAAAGAGAAATCTTGCCTGACAAATCTGTTAGAGCTGTTTGAGGAAGTAACAAGTAGGGTGGACAAAGGAGAGGCAGTGAACGTTATTTACTTGGATTTTCAGAAGGCATTTGATAAGGTGCCACACATTAGGCTGATTAACAAGATAAAGTCCTGTGGCGTTACAGGAAAGATATTGGCAAGGATAGTGGAATGGCTGACAGGCAGGAGGAAGCGAGTGGGAATAAAGGGTCCTTTTCTGGTCAGCTGCCGGTGACTAGTGTTCAGGGGTCGGTGTTGGGACCGCTACTTTTCACATTATTTGTCAATGGATTTGATGGCTTTGCAGATGATACAAAGATAGGTGGAGGGTAGGTAATGCTGAGGAAGCAATGCGATTGCAGCAGGACTTAGACAAATTGGAAGAATGGGAAAAAAAGTGGCAAATGGAATACAATGTTGGGAAATGTATGATAATGCATTTTAGCAAAAGAAACAATAGTATGGACTATTATCTAAATGGGGGGAAGGTTCAAACATCAGAGGTGCAGAGGGACTTAGGAGTCCTTGTGCAAGACTCCCAGATGGTTTACAGGTTGAGTCTTTGGCAAAGAAGGCAAATGCAATGTCGATATTTATTTTAAAGGAATCGAATATAAAAGCAAGGAGATAATGCTGAGCCTTTATAAGACACTAGTCAGGCCACACTTGGAGTACTGTCAACAGTTTTGAGCCGCATATCTCAGAAAGGATGTGCTGTCATTGGAGAGAGTCCAGAGGAGGTTCACGAAGATGATTCCAGGAATGAAGGGATTAACATGTGAGGAGCATTTGGCAGCTTTGGGCCTGTACTCACTGGAATTTAGAAGAATGCGAGGGGATCTCATTGAAATCTAATGAATGTTAAAAGGACTAGATAGGGTGGATGTGGAAAAGATGTTTCCTTTGGTGGGGTATCCAGAACTAGAGGGCACAGCCTCAAAATTGAGGGAAGACCTTTTAGAATAGAGGTAACGAGAAATGTTTTTAGTCAGATAGTATTGAATCTGTGGAATGCCTTGCCACAGACTGTGCTAGAGGTCAAATGCGTGGTGGGCAGCTTCAAGATCCTGGGCATTAACATCTCAGAGAATTGATTCTGAGCCCAACACATTGATACAATCATGAAGAAGGCACGTCAGCAGCTACATTTCATTTGGGGTTTGAGGGGATTTAGAACGTCACCAAAGGCTCTGGCAAATTTCTTCAAATATATGGTGGGAGCAGTTGCGTCAATGTCTAGTATGGAGGTTTCAATGCACAGGATCATAAGGGGCTGCAGATTCAGCCGGTTCCATCAGGGGAGCAACCCACCCCACCACTGAGGGCATCGTCACAAAGGAAGTGACTCAAGTCCATCATTTCTGACCCTCAGCACTTGAGACATGCCCTCATCTCAGTACTACCATCGGTGAGGAGGTGCAAGAGCCTGAAAAAACACACTCAACTTTTAATTTTTAATATAAATTTCATGACGCATGTCAGCGATAGTAAACGTGACCCTGACATCTCCCTCCAGATCACATTGTGGCAGTAGCAGAGGCCAAGGACCGACGTGTCGGAGTGGGAATGGGAAGTAGATATAAAGTGGGTGGCCACCGGGAAATCCCGCCTGTCGTGGCGAAGGTGCACGATGAAGCCTTCAGTCCGATTTTCCTCAACAATTCTGACCCCTTCAGAAACATGAGGAGTCTTGATGGCGGTCCAATCTTTGAGCTTTGTGCTAGTGAGCTATTTCTGTACCGGTCAATTGTGGCTGATAGATGCTATCTCGTCACTATCTAATCTCCTCAAAATCCTGCTGAGGTAAACTTTACAACTTGTCAATAATGCAGCACACTCAATTTATCCCTGGGAGGGAAGCAAACTCTGCCAATCCCTTCTCCAGATATGGAGATTACTGGTGAGACCAACCACAGGTCCCAACGATCAAGAACGTGGTGCTTTGTGGAAATGACTCCAATGAAGTTCACTGTTGAGGAGGGAGTACTAGGACCTACACGCAGTGAAAAATGCCATCTGAGGCGAAAGTTCTGTCTCAGCAAGCTTTACACTTCAGTAAGCGGGGAGCACAGCATTCCTTTTCCTCTGCACCGCCATCAACCATTTTAAACTCCCAATCTGTTGGATGTGGCAGCCATTTTTCCTGAACTTGAGGTTGCTGCTGAGTAGAAGTGACTTTTACTGCTTTTCATTAGTGTTCTAGTACCATAGCTACAAAAATTTAATAGTAGCCCTGTTTTATGACACTGCTGTGCTCAGTAACTTCAGAAAAGATGTGTAATTTGCTCTGTGTCGCTATGTTCTCATTTACTGTTCTTTGTTTTAGACCATAAGATACAAGAGCAGAATTAGGCCATTCAGCCCATCAAATCTGCTCCGCTATTCCATCATGGCTGATCCTGGATCCCACTCAACCCCATACACCTGCCTTCTCGACATATCCTTTGATGCCCTGACTGATCAGAAAACAATCAAATTCCACCTTAAATATATGCACAGACTTAGCCTCCATCGCAGTCTGTGGCACAGCATTCCACAGATTCACTATATGAAAGAACAGCATATGGATCAAAGAGAAATGGAGCGCTACATGAGGAGAAAGTTATGGAAGGGTTGTCTACTGAGTCTCTGTGGGTGGAAGTTAGGAACAGGAAGTACTGTGCTCAGTTCTGGTCACCTCACTACAGGAAGGATGTGGAAACCATAGAAAGGGTGCAGAGGGGATTTACAAGGATGTTGCCTGGATTGGGGAGCATGCCTTATGAGAATAGGTTGAGTGAACTCGGCCTTTTCTCCTTGGAGTGATGGAGGATGAGAGGTGACCTGATAGAGGTGTATAAGATGATGAGAGGAATTGATCTTGTGGATAGTCAGAGGCTTTTTCCTAGGGTTGAAGTGGCTAACATGAGAGGGAACAGTTTTAAGGTGCTTAGAAGTAGGTACAGAGGAGATGTCAGGGTTAACAGAGAGTGGTGAGTGCATGGAATGAGCTACCGGCGACGGTGATGGAGGCGGATACAATAGGGTCTTTTAAGAGACTCCTGGATAGGTACGTGGAACTTAGGAAAATAAAGGGCTATGGGTAACTCTTGGTAATTTCTAAAGTAAGTACATGTTTGGCACAGCACTGTGGGCCAAAGGGCCTGTATTGTACTGTAGGTTTTCTATGTTTCTATGTTAATAGTAGAGATCCATGGCATGAGGAAGGTTGGGAACTGTGTTAGGTTGATCTAGGAATGGGTTCATAGTCAGAATCAGGTTTATCATCACTGACGTGTGCCATGAAATTTGTTGTTTTGTGGCAGCAGTCAGTGCAATACAAAATATATACTAGAAATTGCAATAAGAACTTTATAAATGAAGATAAATAAATGAGTGAAAAGGTCAGTATAATATTGTGGTTGAAGGGTCTGTTCTACGTTATTTATTTGTTTGCTTAAGATTATTTATTTAGAGAGATAGCTCAGGACAGGATCTTCCGGCCCGACGAGCCACACTTCCCAGCAACCCACCTATTTAACCATAGCCTACTCGCTGAACAATTCCCAAAGACCAAGTAACCTAATAACCGGTACATCTTTGGACCGTGGAGGAAACCAGAGCACCGGGAGAAAACCCTCTTGCTTCATGGGAAGAAAATACAAAGTTATTACAGACGGCATTAGCATTGAACTCTGAACTCAATGCCCTGAGTTGTAATATCGACGCACTAACCGCTAGGCTACCTAGTTCTAATATTCTATGGAGGGTCTGTGGGGTGTTTCCTTGTTACAGGGATCAGAATCAGGTCTTATGGTCTTACTATTGCTGACATATGTTGTGAAATTTGTTGTTTTGTGGCAGCTGTACTGTGCAAAACATAAAGACAAAAAGTTACAAAAATAAATAAATAACACGAAGGAGAAATAGTGAGGTAGTGTTCATGGGTTTATGGACTGTTCAGAAATTGGATGGCAGAGGGGAGCAAGCTATTCCTGAATCATTGAATGTGTGCCTTCAGGCTTCTGCACCTCCTTCCTGATGGTAGCAATGAGAATGAGGCATGAGCTGGGTGATGGGGTCCTTAATGATGGAGACTGCCTTCTCAAGCCACCATCTTTTGAAGATGTCAACCTTTGACAAGTTTTCAAGATGTTTCTTGAAACATGTGACAATAATAAACCAATTGCAATACCAACTTACAAATTTACCAACTTGTCGTCGTCACCAAAACTCTCTGTTACAGTCAATACCCTGGTGAATCCCTTCTGCACCCTCTCCAAAATCTACACCTCCTTCCTGCAGTGGGACAATTCGAACTGCACCCAAAACTCGAAATGTGTCCTTACTGAAGTTTAGTACAGCTGCAACACCCAATATGCTGTCTGATAAGGGTGTCCATGCCACCCTGTTTGGGTGCATATGAGGAGTAACATTTAGGAGGTTAAAAGCCAGAGGAAATCATTGTCACTTGTGTCACCACATTCAGGGAGCTGTGAACCTGCACCGCGAGATCCCTCTGCTTAGTCCTCCATGGATCCTGCCACTTTGAACAGTATAGGTCCTGCAAATCACGATATTGTACCAAACTTTTAACCTGCTCTACGATCAATCTAACCCTGATGAAGAGTCTCAGCCTGAAGCATTGACTGTTTATTCCTCTCCATAGAGGCTGCCTGACCTGCTGAGTTCCTCCAGCACTTAGTGAGTGTGTCAATCGAACCCTTCCCTCTTTTGGTAGATTGAACTTTGTGTTGAGTACAGGAGTTGAAATGTTATGTTAAAGTTGTATAAGACATTAGTGAGGGCTGATTAGGAGTATCCTGTGCCAGTCTGTTCAAATACCTACAGGAAAGATATCAATAAGGGTACAGAGAAAATTTACTAGGATGTTGCTGGGACTGGAGAATCTGAATTATAGGGAAAGGTTGAATAGGTTAGGACTTTATTCCTGGAGCGTAGGAGAATGAGGGGAGATTTGATAGCGGTATACAAAATTATGAGGAGTATAGGTAGGGTAAATGCAAGCAAGCTGTTTCCCCACTGAGGTTTGGTGAGACTAGAACAGAGGTCATGGGTAAAGGGTGAAAGGTGAAATATTTAAAGGGAACCTGAGAGGGAACTTCTTCACTCAGAGGGTGGTGAGACTGTGGAACGAGATGCCAGCGCAAGTGATAGGTGTGGGTTTGATTTCAACATTTAAGAGAAATTTGGATAGGTACATGAAGGGGGCGGGATGTTGAGGGCTATGGTCCAGGTGCAGATCAGCACAGACTAGATGGGCCAAAGGGCCTGTGTCTGTGCAGTAGTGTTCTATGACTTGATGATTCCCACATAGCCTTCCATTTTTCTTTCAAACGTTTACTGTAATCTTTCCTGTTGCAAGTTACACCCCCAGTGACACACTTGCTCAGATTGAACTCCATCTCTCATTTCTCTGTTGTAACAGACAGGTACTTGGATAGAAAAATATTGACCTGATGCCAGCATTCTGTAATGTGCAACACCGTGACTATGATTTATGTCTATGAAGATCCTCAGTCATTCAAGCCTTGTATATCAAGCAGGTGTAAGGCAAGGCATCTGGACTTGCTGTGTAGTCTGGAAGACATTTTGCCACTCATCCGAGAGGCTCCTTCAGTTCTATTTCATGGTGGGTAATTTTCTGGCTTATAAACTCTGTGAGTTGCTTAAAGGTAGAGCACCCCCCTACTCTGGGACCCCTTCTCTTCGTGATTTTTATAAGTGATCTGGATGAGGAACTGGAGGGAGGGGTTAGTAAATTTGCTGATGACATAAAGGTTGGGGGTGTTGTGGATAGTGTTAGAGGGCTGTCAGAGGTTACAATGGGACATTGATAGGATGCAAAACTGGGCTGAGAAGTGGCAAATGGAATTCAACCCAGATAAGTGTACATTTTGGTAGGTCAAATATGATGGCAGATTATAGCATTAATGGCAAGACTCTTGGCAGTGTGGAGGATCAAAGGGATCTTGGGGTCCGAGTCCAAGGGACACTCAAAGCTGCTATGCAAGTTCACTCTGTGGTTAAGGCGGCATATGATGCACTGGCCTTCATCAATCGTGGGATTGAGTTTAAGAACCGAGAGGTAATGTTGCAGCTATATAGGACCCTGGTCAAACCCCACTTAGAGTACTGCGCTCAATTCTGGTCGCCTCACTACAGGAAAGACGTGGAAACCATAGAAAGGATGCAGAGGAGATTTACAAGGATGTTGCCTGGATTGGGGAGCATGCCTTATGAGAATAGGTTGAGTGAACTCAGCCTTTTCTCCTTGGAGTGACGGATAATGAGAGGTGACCTGATAGAGGTGTATAAGATAATGAGAGTCATTGATCGTGCAGATAGTCAGAGGCTTTTCCCCACGGCTGAAATGGCTAGCACGAGAGGGCATAGTTTTAAGGTGCTTGGGAGTAGCTATAGAGGAGATGGCAGGGGTAAGTTTTTTTTTATGCAGAGTGGTGAGAGCGTGGAATGGGCTGCCAGCAATGATGGTAGAGGCGGATACAATAGGGTCTTTTAAGAGACTCCTGGATAGGTACATGGAGCTTAGAAAAATAGAGGGCTATGGGTAAGCCTAGGTAGTTCTAAGGTAAGGATATTTTCGGCACAGCTTTGTGGGCTAAAGGGCCTGTATTGTTCTGTAGGTTTTCTATGTTTCTAACCACGATTACCCATCATGGATCAGCAATGAAGAAGTCTCTCAGATGAATGGTGAAACATCTTCTGGACGACACAGCAAGTCCAGTTGCCTTGAGTTACTACTGTTTGACATGACTATGATTCTAAAACATGGAAAGCTTTGGAGAGAGTGCAGAAGTGGCTTACCAGGATGCTGCCTGGATTAAAGGTACAAGCTCTTGGGGAGAGGCTGGAGAATCTTGGTTTGATTTCTCTTGAGTGTTGGAGGCTAAGGGAAGATCTGATAGAGGTTTATAAAATTATGAGTGGCAGAGTAGGTTAGATAATCAGTATCTCTTTCCCAGGGTCGAAATGGCAAATACTGTACCAGAGGGTGTGTGTTTAAGGCAAGAGGGGGAAGAGTTTAAAGGGGCAAGTACGGGGCACAGATAGTGGTGGGTGCCTCAAACATGGCAAGGGTGGTAGTGGAAGCAGTTACAACAGTGGCAATTTAGAGGCTGTTAGACTGGCACATGAATACACGGGGAACAGAGGGATGTGGATCACGTGCAGGCAGAAGAGATGAGTTTAATCTGGCATCCCGTTTGGTACAGACACTGTGGGCCGAAGGGCTTGCTCCTCGTTCTACGTTCTACTTCATTTCCCTACAGTCCAAAACTCAGACCTTGAATACATTCAGTGATTTAAATTAATAGTTCTGTATAAGAGAAGGAATTCCTCCTTCCCCACTCCTTCGCTGAACAGCCATCCGCAGTCCTCAAAAGCTACGCCCTCTGCTAGGTTCCCCTCTAGGGTAGGAATTATGCCATGGGAACCCCTACCCTAAAGGGAGCCCTTCGTCACACATCCACCCTGTCAAGGTCCCTCTGAACTTTAGGTGGTTCAACAAGGTCACCTCCCGTTCTTCTGAACGACCTGTACAATTCAACCATACACGGTGGTGGAGGTGGATACAATGGGGTCTTTTAAGAGACTCCTGGACAGGTACATGGAGCCTAGAAAAATAGAGGGCTATGGGTAACCCTAGGTAATTTCTAGAGTAAGTACATGTTCGGCACAGCATTGTGGGCCGAAGGGCCTGTATTGTGCTGTAGGTTTTCTATGTTTCTATACAGCCACAGAGAGATATAGCACAGAAACAGGCCCTTCAGCCCATCGATTGTGCACCAACCATCGACTGCCCATTTACTCCCATCTCCTTGTGTTCTCCCTGCATTCCCCTCTATTCCATTAGATTCCACCAGTCATCTGCCCACTAAGGGGCAATTTACCACAACCAACCTGCACGTCTTCGGGACTTGGGAGGAAGCCCAAGCACCCGGCTGGGGGAAGGTGGTGCTTGCAGGCATAGAGAAAACATGCAAAAGCTGCACACAGAAAGCCCCCTGGGGTCAGGATCGAACCCGGGTGTCTGATGCAGTGAGGCTGTGCCATGGTGATACTGAAACTTCTCTCTCGGCCGCTCGTCCCCTTCTCGATATAGAACAGTCTTCCAGTTGCCATCTTAACCACTCACTGAGATCCAACATTCAAGATGCGAGATTGCTCGATGTCATTCCACCGAGATGCAGCACTGAGCGTCATAGGAAGTCATTCCTGCCTGTGGCCATCAAACTTTACAACTCCTCCCTTGGAGGGTCAGACACCCTGAGCCAATAGGCTGGTCCTGGACTTACTTCATAACTCACTGGCATAATTTACATATTACTATTTAACTATTTATGGTTCTATTACTATTTATTATTTATGGTGCAACTGTAACAAAAACCAATTTCCCCCGGGATCAATAAAGTATGACTATGACTATTTCCAGTACACAAGTGTAAAGGAAAACAAAATAATTGTTACTCGGGATCCAATGTAGCACAAAAAACACAATAAGCTGAAGAACACAATAATAAGAAAAACACATTAAATATAAATACATAAGATAGCTTCTATACATAGATTGATTGTATGTCCATAAAGTGACTCTGGGTACAGGAGTGTCTGTACATAAGGTGACTGACAGGAATTGATAAAGTAGTGGTGTGGTGGGGTGGAGGTGTTGATCGGCCTTGCTGCTTGGGGAAAGTAACTGTTTTTGAGTCTGGTGGATCTGCCGGTAGCGCTCCCTGACGGGAGAGGGACAAGCAATCCACGAGCAGGGTGGGTGGGATCCTTCATGATGTTACTGGCCTGATTCTGTATACATGTATGCAAGTGGCCTTGACGGTGTGCGGCGGATGGCGGTGATGTGTTGGGTACCAGCCTACCCCGCATCAAGGGTATTTGCATTAAGTGAGAGAAGCGGAGGGGAATGGGGGTGGGGAGCAGGGAGGGAGAGTAATTATCTGAGCCTTCTCTCTCTTTTTGAGAGATTATTTGCCCATTACTGGAGGCAGGAGTTATCTGCAGTGGAGATAACACAGTACTTGTTAAACAGATGGGGAAAGTGAAGAAAATGATCATTTCAATTTGACAGTCGTTTCTTTCTGTCCAGTTAGAAGCAGGAGCAGCTGATAGTGGAGTTTGTTTAGCCGCTAGGCGTTGCTATGTAAAGTTTATTATCAGAGTAATCACTTTCAAATGGATGGATTTTGAATTCAAGTGACTGATCCAAGAATCTTAAAAACGCAAATAACAGGAATTCTGCAGATGCTGGAAATTCAAGCAACACACATAAAAGTTGCTGGTGAAGGCAGCAGGCCAGGCAGCATCTCTAGGAAGAGGTACAGTCGACGTTTCAGGCCGAGACCCTTCGTCAGGACGTCGACTGCACCTCTTCCTAGAGATGCTGCCTGGCCTGCTGCCTTCACCAGCAACTTTTATGTGTATTGATCCAAGAATCTTGCTCCCTCGCCCTCTGTCTAAGGGAACAGTTGGTTTTCCTTAATATTTTGGACAGATGAGAGGAAAATGGAGAGAAAGTGAAAATTCTGCCAAGTCATAGAAGAGGTGCGGAGGTGAAGAGATGGACTCAACAGCTGTATGGGAGAAGGTGGGTAGGAAGGGCAGGACAAGGAGGTCAGGAAGGGAACAGACTATTCTGTTAAAGAGTCATACAGTCCATACGGCACAGAAACAGACCCTTCAGCCCATCATGTCCAACCTGACCTTTGATACTAACCCCAACACTTGTCCACACCATTCAGAATTAGAAACAGATTTATTATCACTAACATATGCCTTCAAGTTTGTTATTTTGTGGCAGAAGTACAGTGCAAGACAGAAAATATACTATAAATTGCAATGAGAAATGTACACAGTACTGTGCAAAAGTCGTGGTCACAAATATATAGCTAGGGTGCTTAAGACTTTTCCACAGCACTATAGTAATTTTATGTATTGCACTGTACTGCTGTCTCAATAAAAACAACAAATTTCATGACATATGAGCGATGATAAAACTGATTCTGCTATGGGTTTCTATTGTGGACTGAGAGTGGGAAGGGGGCAGGGAGAGGGGAATCATGGTTGGGAAAAGGGGAAGGGAGGGGGAAGGAGTGGGAAGCACCAGAGAGACATTCTGTAACAATTAATAAACCAATTATTTGGAATCAAATTACCTTGGCTGGTGGCCATGTACCTGTCCCAATGTGTTTGTCCCATACCCCTCTGAACCCTTCCATTCCATGTACCTGTCCCAGTGTGTTTGTCCCATATCCCTTCAACCCTTTCCAATCCAAGTACCTGTCCCATGTCCCTCTGAACCTTTCCAATCCATGTACCTGTTCCATATCCCTCTGAACCTTTCCAATCCATGTACCTGTCCCAGTATGTTTGTCCCATATCCCTCTAATCCTTTCTAATCCATGTACCTGTTCCTATAATTTTTAAGTGTTGTTGTACCCACCTCAACCACTTCTTCTGGCAGCTCATTCCATGTGTGCTCCACCTCTGTGTGAAGAAGTTGCCCCTCAGTTCCCTTTTAAGTTCTTCACCTTTCACCTTTAACCTATGGCCTCTAGGTTTAGTTCCTCTTCCATCGCGGTCTGGTATGGAAACATCAATCTCCAAGAAGGGATAGCCCAATAGGATGTGGTGGATGCAGCCCAGTCTGTCACAGGCAAATCCCTCCCCACCAGTGAGTACATCTCCGTGGAGCTCACAAGAAAGCAGCATTCATCATCCACGCCATGCTCTCTTCTCACTGCTGCCATCAGGAAAGGGGTACAGGATCCTTGGGTCCAACACCACCAGGTTCGGGAAGAGTTATTACCCTTCAACCATCAGGCTCCTGACCCAGTGTGGATAACTTCCCTCACCACAACTCTGAACTGATCCCATAACCTACAGACTCACTTTCCAGGACCCTTTACAACATGATCTCAGTATTATTTATACAGTTATTTATTTGTTTATTTATTTAGTTGCACAATTTGTCTTCTTTTGTACATTGGCTGTTTGTCAGTCTTGGTTTAGAACGTAGAATATAGAAATCTACTGCACATTACAGGCCCTTCGGCCCATAATGTTGTGCTGACCGTGTAACCTACTCTAGAAACTGCCTAGAATTTCCCTAGTGCACAGCCCTCTATTGTAAAGTTTATTAAAAGAGTAATCACTTTCAAATGGGTGGAATTCTGAATTCAAGTTCCATGTACCTATCTAAGAGGCTCTTAAAAGACCCTATTGTATCCGCCTTCACCGTGGTTGTTGGCAGCCCATTCCATGCACCCACCACGTGTGTGAAAAGCTTCCCCTTGACATCTCTCCTCTGTACCTACTTCCAAGCACCTTAAACCTGTGCCCCCTCATGTTAGCCATTTCAGCCCTGGGAAAAAGCCTCTGACTATCCACATGATCAATGCCTCTCATCATCTTATACACCTCTATCAGGTCACCTCTCATCCTCTGCCGCTCCAGGGAGAAAAGGCCAAGTTCACTCACCAATTCTCGTAAGGCATGCTCCCCAATCCAGGCAACATCCTTGTAAATCTCCTCTGCACCCTTTCTATGGTTTCCACATCCTTCTTGTAGTGAGGTGACCAGAATTGAGCACAGTACTCCAAGGGAGGTCTGACCAGGGTCCTATATAGCTGCAATATTACCTCTTGGCTCTTGAACTCAGTCCCACAGTTGCTGAAGGCCAATACACCATACACCTTCTTAACTGTCAACCTGTGCAGCAGCTTTGAATGTCCTGTGGATTATGTATAGATTTTTATCAATGCTACTGTTTCTTTCTTTTTGCCTTGTGCTTGGCCAATATCCCTCAGAACCTTTCTTTTCAAGGTAGTCTATGGTGCCATACAGTATACGTACCTTTACAATAAATTTACTTTGGGAAAAAGACCAAGTGTGTCCCTCATGATTTTGTACACCTCTCTAAGGTCACTCCTTGGTCTCCTATGCTCCAAGTTATAAAGTTCCAGCCTATTCAATGTCTCCCTGTAACTCAGGTTCTCGAGATCATCACAGATGACCTCACCTGGTCGCTTAATATCCCCTCCCTGAACAAGAAGGCACTGCAGCGAGGCACTTCCTAAAGAGATTGAAGCACGAAACGCTCCCCACCTGTCTCTGTCTGAACTGTGTTTTACAGGAGCACCGTTGAGAGCGACCTGACAAGTTGCATCTCCACCTGGTCTGGGAGCAGTCGAGCATCAGACCAGCAGTCCCTACAAAGGACTGTGAGAACAGCTGAGAGGATCATAGGGGTCTCCCTACCACCCATTGGGGGCATTTCTCAGGAGCACTGCATACACAGGTCCTTAGATCCCACCCATCCATCCAGCATCCTCTTTGGCTTTCTACCATCAGGCAGGAGACTATGATGGATAAAAACAAAAATGGTTAGGATGAGAAACCATTTCTCCCCCCAGGCCATTAGGCTTCTGAACTCCCGGCTGCAACGTATTCAAAGTGTCACTGGTTAATCTGTTCTGTACCTTCCAATAATTAAAATTAATGCACTTTAGTTTGTTATTTATGTGTGATTCATCTGTAGATTTTATCCTTACCTTCATGTTATTGTGTGTTTATGTGTACTACTGTGCTTAACACCCTAGTTCAGAGAAACACTGTCTCATTTCTATATACATTATAGATTATATACGTTTTATACACATATATAGTTAAATGACAATAAACTTGACTTGACTTGACCCAACTCGAGTTGTGGCAGCATCCTGGTAAATCTTCTCTTTACTCCCTTACAGTTTAATGATATTTTTCCTACAACAACACATGGCCTGTGGAGTTCTGTTGCTGAGAGAACATCAGTGTACAAGTACCTGATGGTTGTCGGAAAATAATTGTTCCCGAACCCGGTGGTATCAGTGAAAAGCTCACAGCAGCATCACAGGCACATGTCATCGTCTCGGCAGTATTGACAAGAAAAACGTAAAATAAACAGTTTTACAAGGAAGAACGTAATTAGAGCAAGCAGCAGTCCATGTTAGTGCAAAGTGCTCATGTTGCCTGAGTGAGAAAATGATTAGGGCTACGAATGGTTCAAGGATCGGCTGAAAGGAACCTTGGGGGTTCGGGCTTCTGTATCCCTGCAGTAAGAAGAGGGCATGATCGGGAAACTTGCTGCTGATAAATGGAACCTCCAGAAACTGTCGTGAAGCGCCAGTGTTCTTGCGGAGCATAGTGACAACATGAAGAAGTTCAAAGGTTCATTTATTATCAAAGCATACCACTCTGAAATTCTTCTCCAGATAGCCACGAAACCAAAATGAAAAGTAAGGCAACACAATCATTGACCCCCACCCCCCCAAATCCCTCCTCCCTGCACAAAAAAGCGAACAAAAACAGAACAGGCACATCAACCCCCAAATCCCCCCTTCCCTGCGCACAAAAAAGATGAGAAAGATCAGGCAAAAAACACGGAATACATTTAACAAGTTAATGATTCAGCCCCCTGAGCCTGCTCTGTCATCCAGTATGATCTCAACTGATTCCTTTTCCTGTTGTCTGCCCATCCACCATACATCCTTCCCTATCTTTGAAACCCCCTCCAGGGCAGCAGTTAGTGTTACTGCTGCAGTGACTGGGTTCAATATCCGCCATTCTCTGCAAGAAATTTGCACGTTCCCTCCATTCCTGCCAAGTGTTCTGGTTTCTTCCCAAATTCCAAAGACATACGGGTTAGGGTTAGGAAGTTGTTGGCATCCTATGTTGGTGCTGGAAGCTTGGCGACTCCAGTGGACCTCCTCAGGCGGTCGTTGACACAAATAATGATTTTCCCTGTATGGTTTGACAATGTGACCAGTACATGTGACAAGTAAAGCTAACCTTAGAGCTTGAAGACTCGTACGGCCAGATTCGGGAACAGCTTCTTTCCAGCTGTGACAAGACTACTGAACGGATCCTGACACGGATCTGGGCCGTACCCTCCAAATATCCGGACCTGCCTCTCAGTTTTTTTTTTGCACTACCTTACTACCCATTTTCTATTTATGATTTATAATTTAAATTTTTAATATTTACTATCGATTTGTACTCCAGGGAGTGGGAAGCACAGAATCAAATATCGCTGGGATGACTGTATGTTCTAGTATCAATTGATTGGCGACAATAAAGTATATAAAGTACTTAATCCTGTGTTCCAGATTCTAACGAACTCCTTCTTGACTATACGCTTCCACTACCCTCTGGATAGATTTCTCTGAGAGAAGAAATTCCAGCTCATTTCTGTCTGAACATTATTCTCAAACCCACACCCCTGTCACCACATACACCTCTGAGGGCACAGGAAATGGGAGGAGTAGACCCGCTCAGCTCCTCAACCTCGAGAGGTCTCAGAGATAGGCAGGTGTGTGGGGGGAGCGTTACAGCGAAAGGGAGGACGGTCAGGGCCAGAGGGCGTTACAGCGATAGAGGGAGGTGCAGAGGCCAGAAAGTGTTACAGAGACAGGGGAGGGCATAGTGGCCAGTGGGTGTTAGAGGCAAGGAGGAGTACAGGGACTAGAGGATGTTAGAGACAGGGACCGGGTAGAGGGGCCATTTGTACCGCTGACGGTCACTGTGGGATAGTTCGAGTTGTTTTGTTGTTGTACTGCAGCTGATCACAGAGATAGGGGATGAGTAAGGCAAAGGAAGAATATGATTATGTTTTAGGAATTTCCTTCTAAGGTACGGTTCACTACAGCTCACCTGTACATTTATATGGAGGTTATGTCTGATTCTGACATTACCTTGTTATCTACGCCCGTGATGTACTCTGCACTCGGAAGGAGAGTATTTCATTAAACCTCCTTCTGTGACGTTGCTGGCATTATCTTCCAGCATCGTCTTCGTGGTGCAGGAACTATCACTGAATCTGAATCAGGCTTATTATCACTGACATAGGTCGTAAAATTTGCTGTTTTGTGTGCAATAGATAAAAAATTACTTTAAGTCACATTAAGAAATATATTCTTTACGAGGATATCCTCGATGTCGAGGAGGTTGGTGCCCATGATGGAGCTGGCTGAGCTTTCAACCCTCCGCAGCTTTTACCAGTCCTGTGCATTGGAGCCTCAATATCGGAGAGTGATGCAACCAGTCAGAAAGCTCCACGTACATCTGTGGAAATTTGCTAGTCTTCCAGACATACCAAATCTCCTCAGACTCCTCATGGAGCATAGCCTCTGCCGTGCATTCTGTGTAAGCTCATCAGCATGTTAGGCCCAGGATAGATCTTCAGAGATTCTGACTGACAGGCTGTTCAAAAGGTTGGCACCCAAGGTGTCCAAAAAAGAGATAAATTATTTCCTTTGTTATAGCCCCTGGAACAAGGGGACCAAGTTATTAAATTGAATTATTGAACACAATGATGGTATGCCAACCTTTTAACCTTTTCTAAGATCAATTGAACCCAGGGATTTTCTACCTGGGGTCCATGGAACCCTTGCTTAATGGTATTGGTCCATGGCATAAAAAAGCCTGGGAACCCTTGATCTAACCCTTCCCTCCTATGTAACCCTCCATTTTTCTGTCATCTATGTGCCTATCCAAGAGTTTCTTTAATGTTTCTAAATGTCCCCAAACTCTATTTCAACATTTAGGAGAAGTTTCAATAGGTACATGGATGGTAGAGATATTGAGGACTATGGTCCTGATGCAGGTCAATAAGAGTAGGCAGATTAAATGACTCAGCATGGAATAGATGGGCTGAAAGGCCTGTTTCTGCTGTACTTTTCTAAGAACCTATGAGTCTATCTGCCTCTACCACCAGTCCTGCCAGGACATTCCATGCACTGACCAATCTTCACCCTTTGGGAGAGACCTTGGGCAAAATAGGTAGATAGGTAGCTTCCCACATTGGGGCGCAGTTGGACTTCTGGAAACAGAATTGAGTTATTCATTTTCATGTGCAGCAAGATACAGTGAAGTTGTGTTTTGCGTACCAACCATTCAGATCATTCCAAACATACATACTTTGAGGTAGTACAAAGGGAAGAGCAATAACAGAAATGTAGCGTTACACTGACAGAGATAGTGCAGTGCACATTGACAAATAGGTACGAGGGCCGTGACGAGATAGCTTGACAGGTGAAGAGTTCATCTTTATCTACAAGAGGACTGTGCAAGAAGCCCTGATGGTATGTGCTGTCAAATTTTTGTATTACCTGCCCAATAAAAAGGGGGAGAAGGAAAATATCCAGGGTTGGAGACGGCTTTGATTATGCTGCCTGCTTTCCCGATGACGATGACTACTACTACTACTACTACGTCGACTCAGGCCTAAGGGGCTGGCATCGGACACGATGATGGACTCTCCACTTCTCCCTCTCCCTCATCAGTGTGTTCAGTTCATCTACATTAGCCACGCCACTGTCTTCTAGGAGCGTGTAGACCATAGTCTCGGGAGGGCGCCCAGGGTTCATCCTCCCGTGCTTGGGCTCCCATATGATGACTAGGCTGGCAGGTAGCTCGGGGTGGCATAGACAGTGCCCCGCTAGTTGCAGTCTCCTCGCCTCGATTTCCTGCGGCGGCATGAAACGTAGACAAGAGTTCAAGGCAAATGCAACGTTACCATTCAGTTCGAGAGGACGAGAATATAAAAGAAAGGGTATAATGCAGAGGCGTTGTAAGGCATTGGTCAGACCGCACTTGGAGTATTGTGAGCAGTTTTGGACCCCTTATTAACGAGAGAGGTCAGAGGAGAATGGCCAGACTGGTTCCAGATGACAGGAAGGCAACAGTAACTCAAGTAAACACATGTTATAACAGTGGTGTGCAGAAGAACATCTCTGAATACACAAGTCAGACCCTGAAGTGGGTGGGCTACAGCAGCAGACAATCATGAACATACAATCAGTGGCTTCTTAAAGTGTCCACGAAACTCAAGTCGGTGATAAGAAACCCAATTCTGATTCTGTACAATTTTCTAAACCATTCTCTCTGCAAAAAATGTGCCCTTCAAATTCCTATTACATTCCTTCTCACCTTAAACATATCGGCCGGTGCTGTATTGGCATCCCACACTGGACTTCAAGGTGAGTGATCCCAGGTTCAAATCCCGCCATCTCCTTGCATGCTTATCATCCGTGCTGGGCTGAGCATCGAGCTAGCATCTCAGCCTCAGAAAAAACAGACAATAATGCTAAAGAAACGGAAAGGTGGCCACCCAATGCACCACAGGGCATGGAGAGGAACTATAACCTTAAACATATGCTCTCAGCATAATGATATCCCCTCTGTACCAGGTCAGTGTGATTATTGGTCTCAGGCTCCTGGAGTGGGAGTTGAACCAGCCATCTACTGAGAGATCACTGAGCAAACTCACTAATTCTGATTCTCCATTCCCTGGCCAGTGAAAATTCCCAACGTCTTCCTATATAGTTTCTGTCTGGAAAACGTTACGTGGATTTAGATTATGAAGACACGCAGTCCTCTTCTATTGTCATTTAGTAATGCATGCGTTAAGAAATGATACAATATTTCCTCCGGTGTGATATCACAAAACACAGGACAGACCAAGACTGAAAAAACTAACAAAACCACATAATTATAACATATAGTTACAACAGTGCAACAATACCATAACTTGATGAAGAACAGCCTATGAGCACAGTAAAAAGTTCAAAGTTTCTCGAAAGTCCCACATCTCACGCAGATGGGAGAAGGAAGAAAAACTCTCCCTGCCATGCCCGACCCCAGTCCGACTCCTGAGTCGTCCGAAAACTTCGAGCCTCCGATCAGCTCTCCGACACCGAGCACTGAGCACCATCTCTATCCGAATGATTCGACCTCAATCTCGGTCGCCAACAGCAGGCAAAGTCGGTGATTTTGGGGCCTTCCTTCCGGAAGATTCTCGATCGCGCAGTAACAACAGCAGCATACTTGCGTTTCAGAAATTTCTCCAGATGTTCCTCTGTGCTTTCACATCCGTTCTCCATCAAATCAGAATTGTCCATGGCCCCTATTTAACGGATACGATATCATTTTTCACTGGAGGGCTGCGCACACGCGGCGCGCTGCTCTCTCTCCTCCCGCCTTTGAGTTGACCCAACAGTAAAGAGGTCAGGGTAGCGTCGCGGTTAGCTCAACGCGTTATGGCGGCAGCGATCAACAGTCAGGGTTCAATTCCTGCAGCTGCCTGTATTTGTACATCGGAACATCGAAATGTACAGTGAAATGCGTCTATACATTCTCCCTGTGACTGCCGGATTTCCTCTGCGTGCTCTAGTTTCCTCCCACATTCCAAAAACAAACAGATTAGGGTGAGTGGGCTGTGGCCGTGCTGTGTTGGAGCCAGACATTTGGCGACACTTGCAGGCTGCCCCCAGCATATCCCCAGACTGTGTTGCTCGTTGACGCAAACGTTTACCATCTGTGTCAATGGACATAAATAAAGCTAATCTCTAGTCTTTCTCTTTTCCTTAATGGGTGGGGGGTCCCACCAGCTGGACTGCCGTCCTGCCCTGATAGAAACCTCATTCTACGCAGGTGAATTGGTGAGCACTCCTGACACATTATCTGTCGCCTTTGGAGCTGGGATAGGCCCAGAGTCGCCAGGGATAAATTATTGCTAAACATAAGAGCCGGTGGAAATCCAGAAAATGCTGTAAAACTAGGTGGTGGGGGACGGAGGACGAAGAAAGAAGCTGGGAGGTGATAGGCAGAAAAGGTAAAGGGCTAGAAAAGAGGGAATCTGATAGGAGGGGAGAGGGAAGGGAAAGAGGAGGGGACCCAGGGGGAGAGGATAGGCAGGTGAGGAACTGAAGAGGGAAAGGGGAGGGGGAAATATTGGAAGATGGAAAATCAAAGTTTATGCCATCAGTTTGGAAGCTACCTAAAAAGATATGCAGCATCAATAGAAATTAACAGTGAACATTTCACCCGAGATCCCTCATTAGGATGGTATTATTAAATCACTGATATTATAAATTATTACTACTGGTTTATTATTGTCACAGAAATACACTGGAAAGCTTTTGTTTGTGTGCCATCCAGGAATGTCATTCCATTCATAAGTACTTCGAGGTAGTAAAAGGAAACACAGAACCCGGAATTATCTGGATCCAGCAGCTACAATACCAGGTTTCTTGAAAGCAGACATTGGTTCTGCAACCTGTACAGCCTGTTGCCTGCATCGACAATCTGACTGTGAACGCAAGGATCCAGAATCAACTTCATTTGCCTTTCTGGGGCACCACGGCAGCACGATGCTATTACAGCCCGGGGCTTCAGAGTTCAAATCTGTAAGCAAGTTTGAACGTCCATCCCGTGTGCCCATGGGTTCCCTATGGGCGTTCGAGCTTCCTCCCACATTAGAAAGACGTACCGGTTAGTAGGTTCATTGGTCGTTGCAAACTGTCCTGTGATTAGAGTAGGGTTAGATTAGGTGGGTTGCTCGAAAGGCCTGAAGGGCCTGGTGCACAATGTTTCTCTAAATAAATAAGTGCATTTACATACATTAGGAAGCTGCTGTGGCATATTCATCAGGGTGTGACATGAAACGAAAAAGCAACTTTGAACAATTATAAAGAGTTATTGAACAAATAAAGTTAGAGGTTAAAGGATGGTTATGAAATAAAATATGCATAAATGCCTAAATGAAAAAACATGTATTTGCAATTCACAGTTCCAAGTAAATTCGTTATCAAAGTACACACACAGTATGTCACCATATACAGAGATTCATTGTCTTGCTGGCAAACAGAGAAACACAACAGAATCAATGAAAAACTACACAGAGAGACTGCCAAACCACCAATTTGCAAAAGGAGAGATAGAGAGATAGAAAGATAAAGAAGTGTTTAAAGTGTTTACAGTGCAGTGACGGGACAGGGGGGTTGGTAATAGATAGAGGAACAAACTAGAATGGTTGATCAGATTAGCTGTTCAATAGAAGAAATGTTTAAGATGGTGGGAAGTTTTTGTTTAAAAAAGTGCTTTCCAGAAGGGAGCTTTTTGAAAAGGCAGGTATAATGATTAGCAAGCGTTGACATGAAAGTGCAGGGGGTGTTGATTGTCAGCGAGCTATTAAGATGGACAGAGCAATGGCAGATAGAGCTTAACCCTGCAAAGTGTGAGGTGTTGTACTTAAGAGGACAAGCAAGGGAGGGAGAACCCGAGGAACACAAAGACCTCAGTCTGGAATCGGGCAGCACAGGTGCAGATATATCAGGTGGTGAAGGTGGTAAATTGGTATATCATTATACAAAGGTACAGAAACAACTTTGTTTTACCTGCCATCCATACAGAGTATTTCATCACACTGTGCATTGAGATGGTACAAGGGAGAACAACAGCAGAATGCAAAATAGAGAGTTACAGTTACAGAGAAGGTGCAGTGCAGGCAGGCGTTAAGGTGTGATGACATGATGAGGTCGATTGTGAGGTCAAGAGTCCATTCTATTGTACTGAAGAACTATCTAACGGCGGGATAGAAGCTGTCCCTGAGGCTGGTGGTACGAGCTTTCAGGCTTTTGTATCTTTTGCCCGATGGGAGGGGGGTGGGGGGAGAAGGGAGAACACCCAGGGTGGGTGGGGTCTGTGTTTATGCTGGCTGCTTTACCAGGGCAGCAGGAAGGCAGAGTCCACGGAGGGGAGGCTGGCTTCGGTGATGTGCTGAGCTGTGTCCACAACTCTCTGCAGATGGTTTTGCAGTCAGAATCAGGATCAGGTTCAACATCGCCAGCATATCGTGTGAAATTTGTTGTTGTGCGGTAGCAGTACAATGTTAAAAATAATAATCAAAATGATCAATTTCAATAAGCACTGTCCATATAAGACAATAGTTAATAAGTAGTGCAAAATGAGGGACTAAAATTAGTAAACAACAGGAATTCTGCAGATGCTGGAAATTCAAGCAACACACATCAAAGTTGCTGGTGAACGCAGCAGGCCAGGCAGCGTCTGTAGGAAGAGGTGCAGTCGACGTTTCAGGCCGAGAGAAGGGTCTCGGCCTGAAACGTCGACTGCACCTCTTCCTACAGACGCTGCCTGGCTTGCTGCGTTCACCAGCAACTTTGATGTGTGTTGACTAAAATTAGTGTTCATTGTCCATTCAGAAATCTGATGGCAGAAGCTGTTCCTAAAACATTGAGTGTGGGTCTTCAGGCTCCTGTACGTCCTCCCAGATTGATGGTAACAATGAGAGGAGGCCGTGTGCTGGATGATGGGAGTCCTTAATGATGGATGCTGCCTTTATGGGGCATCACCTTCTGAAGGAAAGGGTCCTGGATTTGAAGGCTAGTGCCTGCAATGGAGCTGGCTGAGGTTACGGCCACGGGCAGAGCTGTTGCCGGACCAATCCAGATCGGATGTTTGTAGACCGGATATTGAACTTTTTACTGTTGGACTTCGGCCATATTCCACCGAGATACAACACTGGGCGGCACGGGAGGTCGTTCCTGCCTGTGGCCATCGAACTTGCAGCTCCTCCCGTGGAGGGTCAGACACCCTGAGCCAATAGACTGGTCCTGGACTTATTTTCCATCTGGCATCGTTTGCATTTTGTTGTTTGATTGTTTGTGGTTTTTGTATTGCTATATTTATGCTCTATTCTTGGTTGGTGCAGCTGTAACGAAACCCAATTTCCCTCGGGATCAATAAAGTATATCTATCTATCTATCTATTGTGCATGCGATACTTAACTTCCTTTGCTGTCGTGTGGAGACAAGAGACGAGGTTAGGGTACAAGTAGGTAAAGGATTGGTCGAACCACAGCTGCAGCATCGTGTACAGCTGTGGGCACCACTCTATAGGAAGGACCTGCTTACCACGAGGAGGGTGCAGACTGTCAGACTGTGGGCATCACTCTGTAGGAAGGACATGCTTACCCCAGAGAAGGTGCAGACAAGATTCAAACTCAGATTTCAGATGAGACTCAGGTTCAGATACAGTGAAATGTGTCATTCACATTAACAACCAACACAGCCAGGGGTGTGCTGGGGGTAACCCACAAGTGTCGCCACACATTCTGGCGCTAACACAGCGTGTCCACAGTGTTCAACAGAGCCACACAAGCAACAGAAACAACCCAACAGCGGCAAAACGAGCCCCCTTTCCCACACACACAAAGACAAGGCATCCAACCCTGGGACAGGCTGCCTCTGGGTCCCAGTCCTTAGTCCTGGACTCTCTGACTCACACCAACTTCCAGTCCCTGGCCTGGAGACTGCAAGCCATCAGGCCTCTGACCTACAGACACGCCTACTCAGAGGCTTCTACCTCCAGTTGTGAGAACAAAATGGTCATTTGGAGCCTGTAATACACCGAGGGTTGTTGGAGGTGGAGAGCACCACAGAATCCATGCAGCACTCGAATGGCCAAGGCCTGGTAAATGAGATTCGTCTGGATGTATACGTCTTTGTTGCCATGGATTCATTAGGTTAGAGGTTCTGTTTCTATGCTATAGGACCCTGACTCTACACCCCTTTGGGCCAATGGATGACTGGTTTTGTGAGGTGTCTGATGCAGGTACTGAGCAGTGAAATGCAGAACTGTGATTGCCTTCAGAAGGATTTGGGGATGCTTCAAGATTCCATAAGACTATAAAACCATAAGATAATAGGAGCAGAATTAGGCCATTGGCCCATTGAGTCTGCTCCACCATTTCATCATGGCTGATCCAATTTTACTCTCAGTCCCATTCTCCTGCCCTCTCCCTGTATCTCTTCATGCCCCGACCAATCAAGAATCTATCAACCTCTACCTTAAAGACGGCCTCCTCAGCTGCCTGTGGCAAAGAATTCCACAGCTTCACCACTCTCTGGCTAAAGAAATTCCTCCTCACCTCCGTTCTAAAAGGACACCCCTCTATTCTGAGGCTGTGTGCTCTGGTCTTAGACTCTTCCACCATAGGAAACATCCACTCTATCAAGGCCTTTCACCATTCGATGAGATTCTAGTGAATACAGGCCCAAAGCCATCAAACACTCTTTTTATGACATGCCATTCAATACTGGAATTATTTTTGTGAACCTCCTTTAATGCCTCTCCAATCTCAGCACATCCTTTTGAAAATAAGGGGCCCAAATGTGCTCACAATACTCCATGAAGCCTCACCAGTGCTTTATAAAGTCCTTGCTTTTATATTCTAGTCCTCTTGAAATGAATCCTAACATTGCATTTGCTTTTCTCTCCACAAACTCAACCTACAAATTAACCTTTAAGGAATCTTACACAAGGACTCCCAATTCCCTCTGAACCTCAGTTTTTTTGTATTTTCTCTCCATTTAGAAAATAGTCAACCCTCTCATTTCTTCTACCAAAGTGCATGACCATGCGCTTCCTGACACTGCATTACACCTGCCCTTTCTTTGCCCATTCTCCTAATCTGTCTAAGCCCTTCTGTCACCTCTCTTTTCGTCAAAGCTACCTGCCCCTCCACCTATCTTCATATCATCTGCAAACTTTGCAACAAAGCCATCAACTCCATCATCCAAATCATTGACATATAATATAAAAAAAATGGGTCCCAACACAGACCCCTGTGGAACACCACCAGTCACCAGCAGCCAGAAAAGGCTCCCTTTATTCCCACTCTTTGCCTCCTACCAGTCAGCCTCAGCCTTATCCATGCTAGAATATTTCCTGTAATACCATGGGCTCATAGCTTGTTAAGCAGTCTCATGTGTGACACCTTGTCATAACTCATCCAAGGACGTGCTGAAGGCAGCCCGCACGTGTCGCCGTACATTCCGGTGCCAGTGTGGCACGCCCACGATGCTCGGCAGAACAACACAGAACACAGCAAAGCAGACGATATAGCGGGTGACAAAGCAACAACAATAAACAAGTCCCTTTTCTCCCTCTCACCCTACCACCCACCCATCCACACACACACTCACTCTCTCACACAGACAGTCTCCCAAACCCAGGAGAGGCTTCCGGGCCTCCAGCCTCCTGTGGACTTGTGGGCTCGCAGACAACCAGCCATGGAATGCAGCGGTGATGACTGCGCCCCCCCCCCCACCAAGGCTCAGGAACTCCTTTAATTATTTTGTAACATGGGCCGATTGCTGTAATAGAAGATTAGGCTTGCTGTTAATAATTTTATTCTGTAATCTGGACCGAGTCTGTCACTTAATTAAGTCTTTCTGTAGTCATCATTCTGTGATCTACGTGCAGCTTTACTGGGAATCTCACCAAATGAGAATGGAAAGTGCAGCAAATTCATGATCAGGTATATCTGCTTTGACTGGGCTCCTGGTGTGCGTCAGTTTTTAATATATCGCCCATTATTTCAAACACCAACTCAGTGTGGACTTTCAGATTGTTCCTGCAATTGGTAGGACACCTCCAAAAGATGAGGTTCAAGAAGGCAGCATCCATCATTAAGGACCCTTGCCATCCAGGACGTGCCCTCTTCTCAGGGAGGAGCTACAGGAGCCTCAAGACCCACACTCTACGTTTTAAAGATGGACTTCTTCCCCTCAACCACCTGATTTCCGAACGGGGCACTCATGATAACAGACCCAGGTTTAATTCCCACCACTGCCCGTCAGGAGTTTGTACGTCCTCCCTGTGGAATGTACAGCTTTCCTCCGGGTGCTCCAGTTTCCTCCCACAGTCCAAAGGCGTAACGGTTGGTAGATTGTAAGTTGTCCTATGATTAGGCTAGAGTTAAACTGGAGATTGCTAGGCCGAAGGGGCGTAATTCGTGCTGTATCTCAATATTTTTTTTAAAAAATACTTACTTACTTAAGCTCCCTTACCCCTGCTGAGGCACAGGCTACCGGCAGTAGCTCACCAGAGTCCTCTGTCCTGGCCAGTCCTTCACATCGTGCCCACATGTAGCCCATCTTCTTGGTGTATCCTTCCCCTCCCAGGGATGAGGTCCTTGGAGCTTCTGTTGGCGTTTCTGTATCTCTGGGCTTTTACGGGATGGGGTTGCTCGTCCCACGCTCGACCCTCCTCCTCTCACAGCCAGGCTTGGGACTGTCCCATGGCGGAGTTGATTTCAATGGCTCGACCTATAAATATCAAAGGTGAAGCAAGGGAGAGAGAAGGGAGTCACAAGAGACTGCGGTCTGCAGAACCTGGAGCAACACAAAGACTCCTGGAGGGACTCAGGGGTTGAGCAGCACCTGTGGGGGGGGGGGGGGAGAAGGAAATGTCAGTGTTTCAGATCAGGCTCATGCGTCAGGACTGAGAGTGGAGGGGCAAGAGAAGTGGGGAGAGGTCAGGCAGAGGCCAGAAATACAGAACATTGAACACTACAGCACAGTACAGGCCCTTCAACCCACAATACTGTGCTGACCCTTTACCCTTCTCCAAGACCAATCTATCCCTTCCCTCCTACATGGCCCTCCATTTTTCTGTCACCCATCTGCCTATCTAAGAGTCTCTTAAATGCCCCTGATGTAACTGCATCTACCATCACCCCTGTCAGGGCATTGATACACCCACCATTCTCTGTGTAAAAGTGTTACTCCTGACATCCACTGTACTTTCCTCCAATCACCTTAAAATTATGGCCCCCTCATATTAGCCATGGGAACAAGTCTCTGGTTATCCACTCAATCCATGCCTCTTATATCTCTGTCAAGTTCCCTCTCATCCTACTTCACTCCAAAAGAGAAAACCTAAGACGAGCTCTCTAATCCAGGCAGCGTCCTAGCAAATCTCCTCTGCAGCCCCTCTAATACATCCACATCCTTCCTATAATGAGGCGACCAGAACTGAACACAATATTTCAAGTATGGTCTGATCAGGGTTTTAGAGAGCTGCAACATTACCTCAGAGCTCTTGAACTCAATCCCCCAACTAATGAAGGCTGCCACAACACAGAGCTCCCCAACCTCCCAGGTGTGGTAACCTTGAGGCCGAAGGAGAGGTGGGGCTTGGTAGGCAGACCAAGCCAGGTGAGGGCGGAGTTAGGAGACAGAAGTGGGTGAGTGACAGGTGGAATAAAGAATGGCAATTGGACTGACAGTCATGAAGCATCCAATCAGGAAACTAAGAACCTGCTCATTTTCTAATCAAGACGGAGAACTGTGAGGACTGACATGTCAGGTGACCAATGGCAGGAGACCTCGCACAGGGGAAGATGGCTTATTGGATGAAATTTGCAGCAATTAGACCAGCCAACATCTGGAAAGCTCATGGGATAAGTGAGTTAAGATCAACTACTTCTGTTATCTTGGACTCCAGGCCCAGACTTTGAATGGAACTGGTGGAGAGATTGGGAGGAAGGGTTAGATCTTTTCTCAGTGCACTAACAAAGGCAGCACAGAACTGTTGCCTCACAACTCCAGAGACCCATGTTTGATGCTAACCTTAGGCACTGTCTGTGTGGAGTTCTGCACATTCCTTCTGTGACTGCGTGTGCTTCCCCCACAGGTTCTCCGGTTACCTTTCACATCTCAAAGACCATAAGACATAGGAGCAGAATTAGGCCATTCAGCCCATCGAGTCTGCTCCGCCATTCCATCATGGCTGATCCTGGATCCCAATCAACTCCATACACCTGCCTTCTCGCCATATCCTTTGATGCCCTGACCATCAGGAAATGAGCGACTTCCGCCTTAAATACACCCACGGACTTGGCCTCCACCGCAGTCTGTGGCAGAGCATTCCACAGATTCACTACTCTCTGGCTAAAATAATTCCTCCTTACCTCTGTTCCAAAGGGTCGCCCCTCAATTTTGAGGCTGTGCCCTCTAGTTCTGGATACCCCCACCATAGGAAACATCCTCCCTACATCCATCCTATCTAGTCCTTTCAACGTTCAGTAGGTTTCAATGAGATCCCCTCACATTCTTCCTAAATTCCAGTGAGTACAGGCCCAAAGCTGCCAAATGCTCCTCATATGTTAACCCCTTCCTTCCCAGAATCATCCTCATGAACCTCCTCTGGACTCTCTCCATTGACAACACAGCCTTTCTGAGATATGGGGCCCAAAACTGTTGACAATACTCCAAGTGCAACCTGACTAGTGTCTTATAAAACCTCAGCATTATCTCCTTGTTTTTATATTCTATTCCCCTTGAAATAAATGCCAACATTGCATTTTCCTTCTTTACCACAGACTCAACCTTTAAATTAACCTTCTGGGAGTTTTGCACGACAACTCCCAAGTCCCTCTGCACCTCTGATGTTTGAACCTTCTCCCCATTTAGATAATTGCCCGCACTATTGTTCCTTTTGCCAAAATGCATTATCGTATATTTCCCAACACTGTTTTCCATCTGCTGCTTGTTTACCCATTCTTCCAATTTGTCTAAATCCTGCTGCAATCACATTGCTTCCTTAGCACCACCTACCCTTTCACCTACCTTCGTATCATCCATAAACTTTGCCACAGGGCCATCAAATCCATTATCTAAATCACTGAAAAACAATATAAAAAGTAGCAGTCTCAATACTGACTCCTGAGGAACACCACCACACTGGCGGCCCCTTTTATTCCCACTCACATTCCAAAGGTGTGCAGGTTGGTGGGTTAATTGGGCACTGTAGAATGCTGGTGAGTGGAGTTGAGGGGGAGGGCAAGAACAGGGAGGGGTGAGTAGAGCTGAGGGGTTGGGCAAGAACAGGGAGGGGTGAGTAGAGCTGAGAGGTTAGGCAAGAACAGGGAGGGGTGAGTGGAGTTGAGAGGTTGGGTAAGTATAGGGAGGGGTGAGTGGAGTTGAGGGGAGGGCAAGAACAGGGAGGGGTGAGTGACAAGCGGGTGCTCGATGGTTGCCATGGTCTCATTGGGCCGAGGGACCGGTTTCCAAGCAGCATCAACCTACAACACTGTAATATGGGGGGAGACACAAGATGACAAGTCATCTTGGTGTGCACATTATGGACGATCTGACCTGAACCCAGAACGCCCTCTCATTAGTCAAGAAGACAGAGCAACTTCTGCGGGGAGATTGAGGCCTGCAAGGCTCCCCCCCCCCCCCCAACAATGGAGCACCATCAGGAGTATTGTGTTTGCCTGCACCATAGTGTGGGCTGGAAGCTGCAAGACCCTACGGAGGATAGGGAAAAATGCCGAGAGGATCACGGGGGTCTCCCTTCCTCTTACTTGTGACATTTACTGGCAGCGTTGAAGACGAAGAGCCTGAAGCATTGTTGAGGATCCCTACCACCCATCACACAATCTCTTTAACCCACTACCGTCAGGAAGGAGGTACAGGAGCTAGTCTGGGTAACAGCTTCTTCCCCCAGGCTGTGTGACTAATGAATACCCTGACACCACCAAGATCTCGTCACTAGGACAGCGAGCTGCTGATTGTTCACCATACTGTTTACCACATGCATTTTGAATCATACTTTATTACTTACTTGTGGTAATATTTTTTTACCATACGTGCTGTGCTGTGTGTGATACATGGTCTGTGGGTGCACCCTGGCCTGTTTCGATTGGTTGTATGTAGGTACAGTCCAGTGACAATAAACTTGAACTTGTACTCGTACTCGGAACAAGTCAACGGCTCACGAGGGTGGGACATCTCTTGTTGAGACTGAACTCAGAGCTCAGGCTCCAACCTCAGTCCTAGTGAGGAGATGCCCCTCCCTTCCGCACCAGAGCTCTTGCGTCATTTGTGTTAATAATAGCACATTGATAAAAACCGGTACCTCCTTCCCAATATCTCTGCAAGTGCAATTTAGGTTAATTTTACATGAACAAATTAGCTTTTATGGCCACCATTAGGGTTCTATTGCCAGGTGGTAAAGTTTGCTAAGAATAGCCCAGCAGAGATTGACCTTGCAAATTTTGGCTGCATTTTTTTAAAGATTAAATATCTTTCAAAGATTAGCTTTATTTTGTACGTTGAACCGGTGGCATGCGCTGTTTGTGTCGAGGATAAATTAGAGACAGCCTTCAAGCGTCTCCACGCTTCCAGAGCCAACTTAGCGTGCCCGTAAACTTTCTGAAACCCTAACCCAATGGAGAGTCTCAGCCTGAAAAGCCAGCTCTTCATACATAGAACTCGGAGCAGTACAGCACAGGAACAGGTCCTCCAGACCAGGAACAGGTCCTCCAGCCCAGCAACAGGTCCTCCACCACAGGAACAGGTCCTCCAGCCCAGGAACCGGTCCTCCAGCCCAGCAACAGGTCCTCCAGCACAGCAACAGGTCCTCCAGCCCAGGTACAGGTCCTCCACCACAGGAACAGGTCCTCCAGCCCAGGAACCAGTCCTCCAGCCCAGGAACAGGTCCTCCAGCCCACAATGTTGTGCCGAACCAGCTAAAAAGCAAATCAAAAACACCCAAACACTCACCCTTCCACTTTCCTCACATCCATGTGCCTAACTAAACATCTCTTAAAAGCCTCGAACACATTTGCCTCCACCGCCATTCCAGGCATCCACGACTCTCTGAGTAAAAAACTTACCCCTTACATCCCCCTTGAACCTTCCCCCTCTCACCTTCGATGCATGCCCCCTGGTATTAGATATTGCAATCCTGGGAAACAGACACTCCCTGTCTACTCTTATGCCTCTCATAATCTTATCAACTTCTGTCAGATCTCCCCTCAGCCTCTGCTGCTGCAGAGAAAACAACCCAAGTCTATCCAGCCTCTCATGATAACACGTGCCCTCTAAACCAGGCAGCCTCCCGGTAAACGAGAGAAAGTCTGCAGATGCTGGAAATCCAGAGCAACACACACGAAATGCTGGAGGAGCTCAGCAGGTCAGGCAGCATCTAAGGAAAAGAGTACTGTCAACATTTCAAGCTGAGACCATTAGGACTGCTGAATGGTCTCGGCCCAAAACTTTGACTGTATTCTTTTCCATCGATGCTGCCTGGCCTGCTGAGTATCCTTGGTAAACCTCTTTCGTACCCTTTCCAAAACCTCAACATCCTTCCTACAATGGGGTGACCAGAACTCTATGCCGTGCTCCAGATGTGGCCTAACCAAAGTTTTATAAAGTTACACATTAACTTCTTGACTTTTGAATGTAATGCTTCTTGATAGATACTGCCTGCCTAAACTACTGAGCATTTTGTGTGTGTTAATCCTAACCGGTACATTTTTGGAACGTGGGAGGAGATTGGAGAACCTGGAGAAAAGCCACTTTGTCAGTGGGAGCACATTCAAACTTCTTACGGACAGCAGCGAGAATTGAACCAGTACACAAACGTATAGGAGAATGAAATAATTGTTGCTCCGGATCTGATGCAGTATAAAAATAAACAACAATAATTTTAAAAATCACAAAAATATAAATACGATAGCTTATATACAGAGATTGATTGTATGATAATGAAGAGACATTAGGCACACAGGAGTGTATGTACACAAGGTGACTGACAGGAAATGATAAAGTAGTGGTGGTTGGGGGTGTGGAGGGGAGGGTTAGTGCATGGAGGTGTTGATCAGCCTTACTGCTTGGGGAAAGTAAAATTCGGTAGGTTTGAGTGAGAAAATATCCCCCAGATTCCCTGTTCTGTTCCTTGGTGACTAGCTGCAAGCCTTCCCTTCATCATTCACACGAGCTAAGACTGCCCCACACTACCACCTGCTGGTACTACTCACCACTGGCAGCCGGACAAAAGAGTTTTTGTAGATCCTACTTCAAGGAGAGATGAGATGGAAAATATAAGTTTAGATCATAAAACAATACATCACAATACAATCTCATTGGCCACAATGTTGTGCCGACCTTTTAACCTACTCGAAGATCAATCTAACCCTTCCCTCTCATCTTCCTATCATCCATGTGCTTCTTAAAAGTCAAAGTTCAAAGTACACTTATTGTCAGAGTGCATATATGTCACCATATACAACCAATGAGATTTATTTTCTTGTAGGAATTAACATTAAAAAAAAACAAAATCATGACAATAAATAAATAAGCAATAAATATCGAGAACAAGAGATGAAGAGTGTCCTTGAAAGTGAGTCCATAGGTTGTGGGAACAGTTCGGTGTTGGCGTGAGTGAAGTCCGGTGGTTGAGGGCTAACAGTTGTTCCTGGGCCTAGTGGTGTAGGTCCTGAGGCTCCGGTACCTTCTTCCTGATGCCAGCAATGAGAAGAGAACACAGCCTGGATGGTGGTGGCCTTTGATGATGGATGCTGGTTTCCTGCGATAGAACTCCGTGTAGATGTGCTCGATGGGGGGGGGGGGGGCTTTATGCATGATCTTCTGCAGGCTTCAATGTCCCTAATGTATCTTTCTCTACCACCATCCCTAGCAGGGCGTTCCACACACACCCACCACTCTCTGTTAAGGGCTTACCTCTGACCTCTCCGCTATACTTTCCTCCATACATTTTAAAATTATGTCCCCTCGTATTAGTTAATTCTGCTCTGGGAAAAACTCAAGTTCAAGTTCGATTTATTGTCATTCAACCATATTACCAAACGAAACAATGTTCCCCCAACCAAGGTGCACATATAACTGACACACACAGCACATAAAGTGGCTATCCACTTTAAGGCTAACTCTCTGGCTAACTACTCCATCTTCACTGGTGGTGTTCCACAGTGGTCGGCGTTGGGCTAGCTTCTTTTTATGGTATATGTCAATAATTTGGATGATGGAATGGATGGCTCTGTGGCCAAGTTTGCGGACGATACGAAGAAAGGTGGAGAGAAGGTAGTGTAGGGTCTTCACTGAAGAACTCTCTCCTTGAACTTCTCTGCTGTAGTTCCTAACTTTCTAGGGTCTCTGGAACCAAGCTTTGGATCGCCAGGGATAACATCCCTTGGTGAGGGACAAGGTCAAATTGAGTGTGATGACATTTCTCTGAAACCAATGGAATATTTGGCCTTATTAACAACTCCCTATGAATGGAATTGATCAGTCCACAATCAACACTTCATCAGGTAACAAGAGCTGGAAAACTTTGCAGTTTTTATAAGATTAAAAAGTCACCAGAAAGTGATAGAAAAGGACAATACAGACAACAAGCCCTTCAGCCTGTCTAGTCCATGCCAAAACACTTATTCTGCCTAGTCCCATTGACCTGCACCTGGACCATAGCCCTTCATATCCCTACCATCCATGTAACTATCCAAACTCCTCTTAAACGTTGAAATCAAGCTTGTATGGGCCACTTGTGCTTGCAGCTTTTTCCACACTCTCACCACCCTCTGAGTAAAGAAGTTTCCCCTCATGTTCCCCTTAAACATTTCACCTTTCACCCTTAACCTATGATCTCTAGTTCCAGTCTCACGCAACTACAGAGGAAAAAGCCTGCTTGCATTTACCCTATCTGTACCCATCATAATGTTGTATATCTCTATCAAATCTCCTCTCAATCTTCTATGTTCTAGGGAATAAAGTTCTAATCTATTCGATGTTTCCTTATAATTCAGGTTCTCCAGTGCTGGCAACATCCTTATAAATTTTCTCCGTAGTCTTTCAAACTTACTTGCATCTTTCCTGTAGGTAGGTGACCAAAACTGCACACAATACTCCAAATTAGGCCTCACCAATATCTTATACAACTTCAACATAACATCCCAACTGCTTCTACTCAATACTTTGATCTATAAAGCCTAATGTGCCAAAACTTTCTCTACAACCCTATCTACCTGTGTTGCTAGTTTCAATGAATTATAGACCTGTATTCCAGATCCTTTTGTTCTGCCACACACCTCAGCCCCCTACTGTTCACTGTGTAGGACCTACCCTGGTAGATTAACATTAAAGGATATACTTTGTTAAGGACAGGAAGGAAGGCATACACTCTGTTGGTATGAGATGGAATGACATCTTTAGAAAGAGATAACATAGGCTCAGAGGATGTGGAATCTTTGTGGGTGGAGTTAAGAAACTGCAAGGATAAAAAAAATAGCATTATTGGAATTAGTTAGACTGTGAGGAACAACAGGCAGATGACAAGACAAAACTGCAGTCAGAAGGATGAGTTAAAGTGTAACTCATCAAAAAGGGGAATGAATAAAGAACTGAAGGTGTTATATTTGAATGCGGGCAGTATATGGAATAAGAAATGTCAGGGGTAAGTTTTTTACGCAGAGAGTGGTGAGTGCGTGGAATGAGCTGCTGGCAACAGTGGTGAAGGCGGATACGATAGGGTCTTTTAAGAGACTCCTGGATAGGTACATGGAGCTTAGAAAAATAGAGGGCTACGGGTAAGCCTAGTAATTTCTAAGGTAGGGACATGTTCGGCACAACTTGGTGGGCCGATGGCCCTGTATTGTGCTGTAGGCTTTCTATGTTTCTATGTTTTTCTATGTAAGGTAGATGATCCTGTCGCGCAGTTAGAGATTGGCAGGTATAAGATTGTGGGCATTTCTGAGTTGTGGCTGAAAGAAGATCATAGTTGGGAGCTTGACATCCAAGGATGCACCATCTATCGAAAGGACAGGCAGGTAGGCAGAGGGGGTGGGGTGGCTCTAATGGGAATAAATTAAATCAAGTTATTAGAAAGTGGTGACAGAATCAGGAGATGTTGAATCCTAGTGGTTAGAGTTCAGAAACTGCAAGGGTAAAAAGACTTTGATGAGAGTTGTATACAGGCCTCCAAACAGTAGTCAGGATATGGGCTACAAATTACAATGGGAAATAGAAAAGGTACATCAATAGGCCAATGTCGCAGTAGTCATGGGGGATTGCAATATGCAGGGAGATTGGTGTTGGATCCTGAGAGAGAGAATTTGTAGAGTACTGTACCTACTAGAAGGCTTTTTAGAAAAGCTTGTGGTTGAGCCCACTAGGAGAATGGCATTTCTGGATTGAGTGTTTTGTAATGACCCAGATTTGATTAGGGAGCTTAAGGTAAAGGAACTCTTAGGAGTCAGTTGTTGTTTCATATGGCAAGTGTTTTCCTCTTCACACCTCCGATTGTTTTTTGTCGAGCCGCTCCTCCAGCTCGTGGCTGCATCAATGGACCATGGCAAAGCTGTATCGGATCTTGGTGAGAGGACGTGTTTGGGCAGGCAGAGGACGTCCTGGTTTGGGGCACCACAGGGGCAAGCTGGGATTTGTTATCGTTTGCACTGTTTTGGCATATCAACTTCTGAGTCTATTTGTGGCTGTCCAGTTCTTTTTTGGTAGCTTTAGTAAAGCCCGGGAGGGGGGAGGTGAGGTCGTCAATCAGATCTCCACCGGGGGTGAGTTGGTTTGCCAGTATTGACCCCATTCGGTATGTCCTGGCTTTCCATGACCGGATCAACACGTTGTGTGAAGACTTGCATGTCTCAAGGACTCCATCGGGTGATACCAGCTCAGGGCCACGCACGTTGGAACGGCTGTGGATGAGATGCAAGACCAAGATCGATCCAACCCCGGCTCTCAAACGGACAGGCTTGAGTCTACCCCTCCCCGGCCATACTTCATCCTGAATCATTAGGAGTCAGTGATCATAATATGATAGAAGTTGCCTGCATTTTGAGAAGGAGAAGCTTAAATTGAATGTGTCAGTATTACAGTGGAGTAAAGGGAATTACAAAGTCATGAGAGAGGAGCTGGCCAGAGTTGATTGGAAGGAGACACTAGCAGGGATGACAGCAGAACAAGCAATGGCTGGAGTTTCTGGGAGCAATTTAGAAGGCGCAGGATAGCTACATCCTAAAGGTGAAGAAGTATTCTAAAGGGAGAATGAAGTAATCACGGCTGACAAGGAAAGTCTAAGCCAGCATGAAAGCAAAAGAGAGAGGATATAATAGAACAAAATTTAGTGGGAAGGTAGAGGATTGGGAGGCTCTTAAAAACCAATAGGAGGCAACTAAAAAATCCATAAGGAGAGAAAAGATGAAATATGAAGGCAAGCTGTTGTTGTTGTTCAGTCGTTAAGTCAAATCCGAGGCTTTGTGAGCTCGTGAACTCCTGCACACCAAGCCTTCTTTTTGGAAACTGTCTCTCTGAGATCCCCCAAGGTCATACACATTGTCTGAGTAATATTATCTATGCATCGTAGCCTCTGTCGTCCTCTCCTTCTCTTACCTTCTCTTTTACCTAACATGAGAGTCTTCTTCAAGGAATCCTGTCTCCTCATGATGTGGCCAAAATATCTGAGCTTTTGTCTCATAATCAAGCCTCCTAGTGAGCAGTCTGGCTGCAATTCTTCAGGTATTGACTTGAAGGTAAGCTAGCCAGTACTATAAAGAAGAATACAAAATGTGCTTATCGGATATATTGTATAAAGAGAGATGAGAGTGGATACTGGACTGCTGGAAAATTACTCTTGAGAGATAGTATTGGGGGACAAAGAAATGGCAGACGAACTTAAAAAGTATTTTGCATCAGTCTTCATTGTGAAAGACAATAGCAGAAGGCCAGACGTTCAAGAGTGAATGCACTTGCTATTACTAAGGAGAAGGTACTTGGGAAGCTGAAAGGTCTGAAGGTGGATAAGTCACCTGGACCAGATGTACTACACCCCAGGGTTCTGAAAGAGGTGGCTGAAGAGATTGCGCGGGCATTAGTAATGACCTTGCAAGAAACATTAGAATTTGGTTTGGTTCTGGAGGACTGGAAAATTACAAATGGCACTCCACTTCTTATGAAGGGAGGAAGGGCAGAAGAAAGAAAATTATTTCTCTCTGCAGCAATCCCAACCTTCCCATCAAACTTGCAGACACTGTTGTCGTGTGGCAGACTGACCTCTACCTTGCTGAGGCCAGGTATCAACTCTCAGGCACCTCCTCTTACCTACTCTTCGAAGAGGACCCCACTGTAGAACAGTAGTCCCCAACCTCCGGGACGCAGACCGATACTGGGCCGTGAAGCATGCAGGGGTGCAGCGGTAGCCAATCGCCTCTGATCTGGGCCGACATTTACGTGCCGGGCAGCACCTAATTAATTAGCTTATTTATTTCGGTGTTTTTCTTAAAGATGTGCTGGGTGCGTTCTGGCTACCGCTGCATCCCTGCGTGCTTCACGGCCCAGTATCGGTCCGTGGCCTGGAGGTTGGGGACCACTGCTCTAGACCATGAGAAAACTGTCTCCGACACCATCACTGACCTCATCAACTCTGGAGAACTCCCTCTACTGCCCCCAAACTCATAGTTCCCTTACCCCCTCATGCTCACTTCTACCTCCTACCCAAGATCCTCAAGCCAGACTACCCAGGTAGGCCTATTGTCTCTGCCTGTTCTTGCCCCACTGAAGTCATTCCCTCATCCCTTGACTCCATTCAGTCCCCTTTGATTCAGTCCCTTCCCACCTACATCTGGAAAACTTCTCATGCCTTCGATCTCCTCACTGAATTTCAATTCCTGGACCTGACGCCTCACCTTCACCATTGTTGTTCCGTCCCTATACACTTCTGTCACCCAACAGGAAGGGTCAAAGCTCTCCGCTTCTTTCTTGACAAAAGAACCAACTAATCCCCCTGCACCACCATCTTCCTCTGTCTGGCAGAACCGGTTCTCACCCCGAACAATTATTCCCTCAACACCTCCTACTTGCTCCAGACTTGAGGGGTAGCTATGGACTCTAGTTATGCCTGCCTCTTCATTGGCTACGTAGGACAGTCCATGTTTGAAGACTTCCCCTGTTGCACTCCCCAGCTCTTCCTCCGCTGCGTTGACGACTGCATTAGTGCTGCTTCATGCACCCATGCTGAGCTCATCAATTTTATAAACTTTGCTTCTAACTTACACCCTGCCCTTAAACTCACCTGGTCCATCCGTGACACCTCCTTGCTGAACATCGCCTCCCTCTGATGCTCCTCCCCTTTTTCTTTCTTCCATGGCCTGTCCTCTCCTATTCAATTTCCCCCTTCTCCAGCCCTGTATCTCTTTCACCAATCAACTTCCTAGTTCTTTACTTCATCTCTTCCGCCTCCTAGTTTCACCTATCACCTTGTGTTTCTTCCTCCCCTCCCTTCTAGCTCTGATTCCTCATCTTCTTTTTCTCCAGTCCTGCTGAAGAGCCTCGGCCTGAAATGTCGACTGTACTCTTTTCCATAGGTGCTGCCTGGCCTGCTGAGTTCCTCCAGCATTTTGTGTGTGTTGCTTGGCTAGAAGACTGGCTAACTGGCAGGAGACGAACTGCAGGGGTCAGTGCTGGAACCGCTTCTTTTCACATTATATGTTAATGACTTGGTTGAAGGAATTGATGTTTGTGGCCAAGTTTGTAAGCGATACGAAGATAGGTGGAGGGGCAGGTCGTGTTGAGGAAGCAGGGCATCTGCAGAAGGACTCAAACAGATTAGAAGAATGTGCAAAAAGGTTGCAGATGGAATGTGGTGTAGGAAAGTGCATAGTCATGCACTTTGGTAGAAGGAATAAAGGTGTGGGCTATTTTCTAAATGGGGAGAAAATGCAAAAGTCAGAGGTGCAGAGGGACTTGGGAGTCCTCGTGCAGTATTCCCTAAGGGTTAATTTGCAGGTTAAGTCAGTGGTGAGGAAGGCATATGTAAGGTTAGCATTCATTTTAAGAGGACTAGAATATAAAGGAAAGGATGTAATGCTGAGGCTTTATAAGGCACTGGTCAGACGGTACTTGGAGTATTGTGAGCAATTTGGGGCCCCTTATCTAAGAAATAATGTGCTGGCATTAAAGAGGGTCCGGGTGAGGTTCACGAGAATTGTCCCAGGAATGAAAGGGTTAACGTGTGAGGAATGTTTGATGGCTCTGGGCCTGTGCTTGCTGAAGTTTAGAAGAATGAGGGGAGATCGCATTAAAAACCATTGAATGTTGAAAGGGCTGGATAAAGTGGAAGTAGAGAGTATGCTCCCTGAACTGGGTGAGTCTGGGACCAGATGGCACAGCCTCCGAATTGAGGGACATCCATTTAGAACGGAGATGGGGAAAAATTCCTTTAGCCAGTGGGAGGTGAATCTGTGAAATTCATTGCCTCAGAGGGCAGTGCAGCCCATGTCATTGGGTATATTTAAGGTAGACACGTTGATGAGTTCTTGATTAATCAGGGCGTCAAAGGATATGGGGAGAAGGCCAGAAAACGGGGTTGAGAGGGATAATAAATCAGCCAGGGTAGAATGGTGGAGCAGACTCAATGGGCCGAATGGCCTAATTTGGCTTCTATGTCGTACGGTAAACTCCTATACGTATACACCCTCATACATTTTATAGATGTACTATTGTAAGCATCTTATCCATATTTAATCTTCTCTTGGTGTGACAACTGCTCTGCCCAAGACTGCAAGAAATGGCCGGGATTATGGACACGTCCTCGTCCATCAGAGGAACTAGCCTCCCCTCTGGGCACTCTGTCTGCACTTCACATTGCCTCAGGGAATCAGCCAGCGTCACCGAGACCTGCCCACCTCAGACACCGACTCTTTCTCCATCCCCACCAGGCATGAGAACACGTACCCACCACCACCCCCGGGATGAAGGGCTGCTTCTGCCCCACTGTTTTCAGACTGCTGAACAGAGCTCAGAGCTCTCGTGCACTGGAAGATGAACTCGTGATCTCTCAGTTTACCTCACCGTGGTTTATTGGTCTGCACTTTTTCTGTAGCAGTAACCCTCCATTCTGCTTTGAATGCTCCATGAAGATGGCACATAAGCAAAAGTGTTTCATAATACTGTGGCACAAGATGCAATGATGAAACATTACTCGCACTCACACACTCACCAAACTCATATATACATACACACACAGATACATACAATCACCCTCTCTCACACTGATATACACATACACACTCACATACATACACACACTCATTCACAGAGGCAATAACTGGACATATTTTTATTTGAGTAACAAAATGAAGTGAGAATTATTTCAATAAATAGAATCTATATGCAAAGGGTAGAATATACAGAAAGATTTAAACAATACATAAACAACATATTGGAAAGAATGCTGATATCAGAAATCTACTAACATTAAGAACAGAAAATGCTGGAAAAACTCAACACATCAGGCGGCCTCAGTGGGAAGAATAACAAATTCTCCATGCAGGTGTTAGTGGCCAAAATGACTGGATAAGGATGTGGTGTTTGTAAAACCCATCTACCCTTAGGGGTTAATTGGTTCATTCATGGGGTTGAGCTTCTGACTGATGTAGTATCACCAGCATCCTCTACGCTTCCAGAGATTAATCATATACAAATCAGAGATTACAAAAATCAGAAGGTTTCAGTGGCTTGTTATATTCATCCTATGTATACACTCAGTGGCCACTTTATTAGGTACACCTGCTCATTAATGTAAATATCTAATCAGCCAATCACACGGCAGCAACTCAATGCATAAAAGCATGCAGACATGGTCAAGAGGTTGAGTTGTTGTTCAGACCAAACATCAGAATGGGGAAGAAATGTGATCTAAGTCACCTTGATCATGGAATGATTGTTGGTGTCAGATGGGGTGGTTTGAGTATCTCAGAAATTGCTGATCTCCTGAGATTTTCACACACAACACTTTCTATACCAGGGGTTTCCAGCCTGGGGTCCACAGACTCCTCAGTTAATGGTAGGGGTCCATCATATAAAAAAGGTTGGGAACCCCTACTCTAGAGTTTACAGGGGATAGTTCAAAAAACAAAAAATATCCAGTGAGCTGCAGTTCTGTGGGTGAAAATGCCTTGTTAACGAGGGAGGTCAGAGGAGAAGGGGCAGACTGGTTCAAGCTGACAGGAAGGCTACAGGAACTCAAATAGCCATGGATTACAAAGGTGGTGTGCAGAGGAGCACAACGTGTCGAACCTTGAAGAGGATGGGCTGTAGCAGCAGAAACCACATGGGGTTCCACTCCTGTACCTGATAACAGTGGCCATTGAGTGATAGAGAATATTTGACAGTCTTGCTTACCAATTGTTGGGATAACCGGAAGCCACCAGCGGAGGGTGGCATTGAGGCAGAGGTGGAGGCTGTGCTCCGGTGAATGTTCGAGGCTCTGTATACCAAGCACCTTCCGCCCCAAACTGACTCCCCACCCAGTTATATTCCTGCTCCCACCGCCCACCCCCCCCCACCCTCCATTTGCAGAATAACACAGTAAGATTATGCTGAGGGTAATAGCTGATGAAAGAATATAGAATTAGCTTATTTATTCAATACTGGCTCCTGATGGTTTCGCATAGCTTTGTATTTGGTATTGTACAACAGAGTCAAACTAAATAACTGCAGATGCTGGAAATCGGAAATAAAAACCAGAAGTTGTTGGAAACACTCACCGGGTCATCAGCCTCCGCGTGGAGAGAAACAGTGAATGTTTCAGCTCAAAGACCACCAGATATTTACTAATTTATGTGTTTCTTTCCTGATGAAGTGTCATCTAACTGAAACGCTGATAGTATCATCCTCCACAGATACTGTCTGACCTGCTGAGTGTTTCCAGCATTCTGTCTTTACCACGAGACAAGGCCATTCAGTCCATTGTTTCTGTGAAAAGCTATCCAATTGGTCCCTTGAATGGATCTCCCATGCTCTAAAACGGGGGTTCCCAAACCTTTCTGTGCCATGGAACCTTACCATGAGCCGAGAGGAACCCCTGCTCTAAAGGATGGGTTTCTGATCTCTCAGGCCACTTCATTAGGCACTTAATTCATCTGCCTACGCTGAAACTGTGACACACTATTCTGTTTGCTTTTTACCACCTCGATTCACTTGTATATGGAATGATGCGATCTGTGTGAATGGCACTGCACACATTGTTATCCCAATCCTTCCCTATCTTATTTTATTCCCTCCCCCAACTCCCAACGACTCCCCTAAAACTGCCCAACCACCGAAAACTCTGGCTGCAATTTAAACCAGCTGAAACTCCGCCCCCAACTTCATCAACCAGCAAACCCTACCCACGATTTAAACGAGCCAAAGCTTTGCCCCCCCCCCAGACCCAACCTGAACACTGCACACCAAAACGTCCACCCACTCACAATTGGCACCCACAATTTAACCCACCTGAAACCCTGTCCCCAGCTGCAACCAAAGACCCCACCTACCATCTCAATTTAGTCAAAACTCTGCCCACCCACTGACCCTGCCCACAATTTAACCCAGTCAAAACTCTGTGTCCAACCCTTCCCACCCACAATTTAATCCAATTAAAACTCCACCCACCCACTAACTCCACCCAAAATTTAAACCATTTTAAACTCCAACCCCAACTGCAGCCAAAGAACACACCCAGTCAAAACTGTGTCCCCAACTTGGCCCACCCAGCAACCCCGCCCAGAATTTAACCCAGTCAGAAGCAATTCCTATAAACCCTGCCCTTCCCTAGCACCACTGGGAAGGTCCTTTCCCATCCCTCCCCCCCCCCCCCCCCGTTGGCACGCCTCTATCTCGGCTTCATCTCCATTCTCGCCCTGTCTTGATCTCCGTCCACTTCGTACTCCTCTTTCATGCCGCCGGTCAACACCCTGAGCCGGTCAGACGACTGCTGGTAGCGGTTGGTCAGCACAAAGTCGTAGACAAGGGCGGCGGCTGCTCCTCCTATGATGGGGCCCACCCAGTAGACCTGGCAGGGAGGGAGCAGAGGCAGGTGTTACCACGAGGGGCCCCTCCATCTGTGGGAGTGTAGCGCTTTTGCCAGGGGGCTGCCACAGACTCACAGCTCCAGAGACCCAGGTTCGATTGCACCTTTGGGTGCTGTCGGACTGGAGTCTGCATGATCTCCCTGTGGCTGCATTTGTGTGTCCTCACCCCCTCCACCCCAGTCTCCTCCCATATCCCAAACATAAGAGGTTCTGCAGACACTGGAAGTTTTGAGCTACACACAGAAAGTGCAGGTCAGGCAGCATCTGTGGAGAGGAATAAGCAGTCAACGTTTCAGGCTGAGACCCCTCATCGGGACGGGAAAGGAAAGGAGGCAGAAGCTGGAATAAAAAGGCGGAGGAAGGGGAAGGAACACAAGCTGTAGATGGTAGGTGAGACCAGGTGAGGAGGAAGGTAGGTGGGTGGGAGTATGAAGTGAGAAGCTGGGAGGTGATTGATGGAAGAGATAAAGGACTGAAGGAGAAGGAATTTGATATGAGAGGAGAGCGGATCTTGGGAAAAGAGAAGGAAGAGAGAACCGGAAGAAGGTGATGGGCAGTTGAGAGGAAGAGAAGGGGTGTGAGGTGAATCATAGTGGGGAATAGAAAAAGAGAAAAGGAAGAATTCATCTGACATGTTTATAAAGGTTCTCAGTCATCCAGATTATCGTATATCCAGCAGTAGTAAATCAAGACAACCGAACTTGCTGTGTTGTCTAGATGTTTCACCACTCATCCATAAGGCTTCTTCAGTCCTGATCCATGTGAGTAGTTTTCAGCTTATAAACTTTGTGAGGTTTGTTCAATCACTTGAGGTTTGTTAAGAATCATAGAGGTGATGAGAGGGTCATTAGTCTTATCTTTATATGAATGGAGGTGTGAACTGTTGTCCATTTTGGACAGAGAGGACAGGTGGTTTGAAGGAGGGATTAAAGAAGCCATCTTTGTCAAACTGGGAAACCAATCCTTGAATGAGGAGGTGGGTTACAACAGTTCTCAGCTACTTACAATACAGTCCTAGCATCTCCACCCCAGTATCTCCACAACAGTTCACGCCTCCATTCGTGCAAATAGTCATGACCCTCTCATTACCTCTACAACTCTCAAAGACCCTCATGCAATTGCTATACAGTACAGTTAAACAACTCACAGAGTTTATAAACCGGAAACTACTCACCGTGGATCAGAACTGAAGGAGCCTCTTGGACGAGTGGTGAAACATCTTCCAGACAACACAGCAGGTCCAGTTGCCTTGATTTACTACTGCTTGATAAGGCATCTGAGAAGTGTCTCTCTCAGCACTGCCAGCTGTGTGCTCAGGTCCCCAGGTGGAGCCCGGGCCACCTTTACCCAAGGTGAGAACTGAGGCCTAGTGGACCATTGGTTTACAATGTACCATCCGCTCATCCAACTCACCCAGTGATTTCTGAAATCGCCGGTAATGGCCGCCGGACCAAAGGACCGAGCAGGATTCATCCCACATCCGGTGAAGCCGATCTGTGGAGAGAACGAGCAGTCTGGATAATGCACAGCTCTTGGGGAAGAAGTTCTGCAGGGTACCCACTGGCTCCACACACCTGGAGTTGTTTGTCAAGGCAAGCAGAATCTAAACCGGCTTAAAAGGGCCAGTGATGGGAATATACAGTTCAATAGAACATATAATATAGAACAGGAACTGGCCCTTTGGCCCACAATGTTGTGCCAAACCAATTAAAATTAGTAATCAAATGGTAAACTGATCCCTCCTACCTATGCAATACCTGTGTCCTTCCATTTCCTTCACATTTATGTGCCTCCTAAGCGTCTCATCAATCCCCGATGTACCTAGCTCTACCACCACCCCAGGCAACACATCCCAGGCACGCACTACTCTCCGTGTGTCACATCTCCTTTGAAATTGACTTTTCTACCCTGGGGAAAAGATTCTGAATATGTGAATCTTTATATTGAAGTTATACAAGACATTTGGTAAGGCCTAATTTGGAGTGTGTTGGTGCGTGGCCAAGTGGTTAAGGCGTTCGTCTAGTGATCTGAAGGTCGCTAGTTCGAGCCTTGGCTGAGGCAGTGTGTCGTGTCCTTGAGCAAGGCACTTAACCACACATTGCTCTGCGACGACACCGGTGCCAAGCTGTATGGGTCCTAATGCCCTTCCTTTGGACAACATCGGTGTCGTGGAGAGGGGAGACTTGCAGCATGGGCAACTGCTAGTCTTCCATACAACCTTGCCCAGGCCTGCGCCCTGGAAACCTTCCAAGGCGCAACTCCATGGTCTCATGAGACTAACGGATGCCTAAAAAAAAATTTGGAGTACTGTGTGCTCCTAATTAGGGAGTTTGGTAGGTAGTAGGTAGTTTGGTCACCTACCTACAGGAAAGATGTAAGCAAAGTTGAAAGAGTACAGAGAAAATGTACAAGGATGTTGCTGGGACTGGAGAACCTGAGTTATAAGGGAAGATTGACTAGGTTAGAACTCAAGGTCGGAGCATAGAACACTGAGGGGGGATTTTATAGAGGTATATTATGAGGGATATAGGTGGGGTAAATGGAAGCAGACCTTTTCCACTGAAGTTGGGTGGGATTACAATCAAAGGTCATGGGTTGGGGTGAAAGGTGGAAAGATTATACCAAAGTTTGTCTAAGTTCCCCTTCATGCTCTCTAATCCAGGCAGCATCCTGGTGAACCTTCTACGCACTCTCTCCGAAGAGACTTGAGTCTTCTGCTGGCAGGTCATTGCACACTCTCACAACCCTCTGAGTGAAGAAGTTTCCCCTCATGTTCCCCTTAAACTTTCCACATCCGAAGTCCCCACATCCTTCCCGTAGTGAGGTGACCGGAAATACACACGGGTATAATAGAGTGATGAGAATGGTACAAAAAATGGGTGTTCCGTAGGGGTTCATGGCAGGCCATTCTGCCCATCTATCCTGTTCCAGCATCAGTCAAGCCTCTAGCATTGCTGTGGCCTAATCATAATGTACTGGTGACCGAAGGGGTAACCAGAAGTTATATTGATAAGTTAATAAATTGGTGTATTATTGTCACATGAACTGAGGTACAGTGAATACCGTGATTTTACATGCCATCCACACTGGTCATTTAGTGCATTGAGGTCTTACAAGGGAAAAACAATAAAAGAATGCAGAATGAAGTGTTACAGAGAAAGTGCAGTGCAGGTAGACGATAGGGTGCGAGGTCATAACAAGGCAGGTTATGGGGTCGAGTCCACCTTATTGTACTAGGGGACCATTCAATATTCTGAGTGAAGAACTTCCCTCTCAGATCTCCTTAAATATTTCACCTTTCATCCTTAACCTAAGACCCTCCAGTTCTAGTCTCATTCAACCTCTATGGAAAAAGCCCGCTTGTACTTACCCTATCTACACCCTTCATCATTTAGTATACATCTATCAAGTCTCTCCTCATTCTCCTACGCCCCAGTGAATAAAGTCCCAACCTGTTCAACCTTTCCCTATAACTCAGCTCCTCACGTCCGGGAAAAATCCTTGTAAATTTTGTCTTTTAGTCTCATTGACATCTTTCCTGTAGGTAGGTAACCAGAACTGCACGCAATACTCAAAATTAGGCCCCATCGAAATATCATACAACTTCAGCACAACGCCCTTGCTCCTGTACTCAGTACTTTGAATTGTGAAGGCCAATGGGTCAAAAGCTCTCTTTACAACCCTCTCTACCTGTGATGCCATTTTCAAGGAATAATAGATCTGTAGTGCTGATCCTTCCATCTTAGTGCCCTTTGTGTTCACCATGTAAGTCCCACTCTAGTTGGTCCTCCGAGAGTGCAACAACTTTCACTTGTCTGCATTAAATTCCACCTGAGTTTCTTCACTACCTGAATCTACAACACAAGGGTGCATCAACACCTCCCACAACCCCCTCCCTCCTCCCTCACAACCATTCCCTGCCCACAGCATTCTGCTCGGCGTGGCGGCCGCTCCTACTCACCGCCATCAGGTGTCCAATGGTGACGGAGAGCCCGATCGCCAGTGGCCCAGAGCCAGACAGGTCAGTGCGCCTCTTGTCCGTGGTCGCGAAGACGCAGAGGACCAGCTGGAAGGTGATGATCAGCTCCACGCCCAGACCCTGCCCCGGGGTCACGCCATCCGACAGCTGAAAGAGGAGGTGTAGTAATAGCCACGGGAACAGTGAGGGAACGGCCCCAGCGGTAATCCCTCCCCCCCCCCGAGTGAGCCTCCACCCCCGTCAGTGAAAACGGCAAAAACACGTCCGAAATTAGGGCCGCTCGAGTCCACTCCCTCATCCAATTAGATCATTAATCTAATGAGCTGATCCAGTATTGAACTGGATTGGTTTATAATCGTCACTTAGAACATCTTCTCACTACTACCATCGGGCAGAGGTACAAAGCCCGAGGTCCCACACAACAAGGTTCAGAAACAGTTATCACCCTCCAACCATCAGGCTCCTGAACCGGTGTGGATAACTTCACTCACCTCAATACCGAACTGATTCCACAACCTATGGACTCACTTCTAAGGACTCGACATCTCATGTTCTCAATGTTCATTGCTTATTTATTTATTATCATCATTATTATTTATTTATATCATTTTTGCATTTGACAGTTTGTAGTCTTGTGCACGATAGTCCGTTGTCCTTTTCCGTCGTAAGAGGTTTCTCATTGATTCTATTGTGTTTCTTTCTATTTACCGTGAATACCCGCAAGGAAACAAATCAGGGTGGACTTGGAACTTTGAATACAGTAACATACAACATATATACTTTGTAAATCAGTTTACTTTGAACCTTGAACAGTAGAGCACAGAAACAGGATGATAATTAAGATAATTAAAATGAGGACGCCCAATTAAACTAATCTCTTCTGCCTGCACATGGTCTGTATCAGTGCATTCTCTGCACATTTGAGAGCCTCTTAAACACTTCTGTAGTATTTGCCTCCACTACCACCATTGGTAGAGCATTCCAGGCATTCACCCCTCTCCGTGTAAATAAAAACTTGCCCCCCACATCTCCTTTGAATTTAACTCCTCTCACCTGGAACGTATGCCCTCTAGACATTTAAACATTTCAAGCCACAATTTCTCTACTGTATGTTTGCCCCTCAAAACTTTATAAACCTCTGTCAGATCTTCCTTCAGCCACCACCACTCCAGAGAAAATAACCCAAGTTCGTGCAACCTCTCGTAACGGCACATACTCTCAAATCCAAGCAGCATCCTGGTGAACCTCTTCCACAATACTGAGCGAAGGTCTTAGGCATATATACAGAGCTCGGATGCCTAAGGCACAGTCCTGCATTTGTCAATGTGGAGTGGAGAGCGAGTTTGTAAATCTGGTGGGAGCAAAGGATGGTGAGGGTGGAGCATCACACGAGGGGTGTGGGACGGATGGCAGAGAAGGAACACTAGGGGCAGAGGTTTGCACAGCTGCAGAGACACCTAGCATGAGACACCAGGCAAGGTCATTTGATTCCAAACAATTGGCTTATTGATCATTACAGATTGTCTCTCTAGTGCTTTCTGTTCCCTTCCCCTTTTCCCTTTTCCCAAGCATGATTCCCCTTCCCCACTCTCAGTCCACAATAGAGACCCATATCAGAATCAGGTTTATCACCACTCACATACATCATGAAATTTGTATCTTTTTGCTGCAGCAGTACAGTGCAATACAGAAAATTACTACAATTCTGTGCAAAAGTCTTAGGCCTCCTAACTAAATATACATACTTTTGCACAATACTGTACTGTTCATGGGCAGATAGACAATCAACATTCAAGGGCCACACAAGGTAGACTGGAAGATCAAGAGCTCATCTTTTGACATATGAGAGGTCCATTTAAGAGTCTGATGACAGTGGGAGAGGGTGGTGGGGTGGAGATATGTCTCTACCAAAGGAGGTGTAAGGTGCTCCTTCCCTCGGCTAGCCTGCAGAACACCCTTGGACAAGGTGTAGCACCTGATTAGCACCTCCCTCCCCAATTAAAGTCACATGTAGCCATGGGAGCACATGCTGGATGGTCGTTTGAGCAACTGGTACACATCACATTCTTGGTTATGCCACCACTGACACCCCTGAAGAGCACTGATAACAACTGGGGCCACCCGTCTTCTAAAGTCACTGCCCAGAAGAAGGTAGTGACAAACCACTTCTGTAGAAAAATTTGCCAAAGATTAATCCAGGTGATGGAAAGACCATGATAGCCCATGACATATGACATGGTGCATAATGATGATGTCATACAACACGGCACATAATAATGATGTCATACAACATGGCACATAATGAAGATGAATACTAGAATAGAAGCTGCCCTTGACAAAGGAAATTCTGCAGATGCTGGAAATCTAGAGCAACACACCCAAAATATTGGAGGAACTCAGCAGGTCAGGCAGCATCTGTGGAGGCGTATAAGCAGTTGTCATTTTGGGCTGAGACCCTTCTTCAGGACTGCAGTCCGCATCCTGCTTCACCACCCAGCGCCGCCACTTGCTGGGAACTATGGCACTTCAGTGAATGAAATCGGTGATCAGCAGAAGTTGAAACAGTCCTGCCTAGGCCCTCATTACTTGGAAACACAGATGAGGAGTAATTCCTTCAGCTAGATGTTGGTGAATCTGTGGAATTCATCACCACAACTGGTGTGCAGGCCGAGTCATTGGGTAGATTTAAAACAGAGGTTGATACCGTACTGTGCAAAACCCTAGATTTTTTATATGGTTTCAGATGAAATGGCCTCCACAGAGTCCTAATCTCAACATCATCGAGGCTGTCTGGGACTACCTGGAGGTACAGAAGCAAGTGAGGCAGCCAAGGTCTGCAGAAGAAATGTGGCAAATTCTCCAAGATGCTTGGAACAACCTTCCAGCCGATTTTCTTATAAAACTGCACGACAGTGTATCTGAGAGATTCAATGCTGTTTTAAAAGCAAAGGGTGATCACGCCAAATATTGATTTGATTTAGTTTTTTTAACTGTTTACTGCTCTTTATAGTATTCTTTTATACTTAGAAACCTTTCATTTCATTATTTTTGAAAGCATCTTGTCTTTGCAGAAAGATTTTCTATGTGCCTAAGACTTTTGCACAGGACTGTGTGTTCTCAATTAGTAAGGGTGTCAAATGTTACGGAGAGGAGGGAGGAGAATGGGGTTGATGCCCTAATTCTGCTTCTGTGTCTTGCAGTCACACTATGCCAAATTAGACCATCCTGTTAAGGAGCATGACATTGTAAAACTGGACCGCTAGGGATCAAAGGGTGAAACTGTGGAAGTTGCACAACTCAAAGGCCGTTTGTGAGGTATAAAATAGTGTTTCATTGCCAAGTGTCTGTAATAAACAAAATAAATTCAAATCACATGGATTGTTCAATGTGTTTACAGAGTCAATTGCAGACTCTCCAGTTTGTGTTAGAAGTGGCCGGTTCTCGAGGCAGACTCGTACTGCCAAAGCTCCCAGATGTTTGAATTTATGGTGGCTTGATGCACACGGTCCCATGAGATTCCCATGCTGGGATAAGTTCTTCTGAATAAGAAGCTAATATGCACAGGTGGACTCAATACTCGGCACAAAGCAAGGAGGCCACCTCTAGCGTCCTGCCTATCATTTTAATATTTCTCAACAGAAGAGAGCACGCCAGCAGCTATACTCTGTGAGGAGCCTGAGGAGATTTGGTACATCACCAAAGACTCTCAGCTGATTGTTGGAGAGGATTCTGACTGGCTGCATCACCACCTGCACAGGAACACGAGAGGTTGTAGACTGAACCAGCTCCATCACGGGGCACAACCCTCCCCACCGTCGAGGACATCTTCAAGAAGCGACATCCACGAGGGACCCTCACAATCCGGGGATGCCCTCTTCTCATTACTACCATTATGGTACTGAGGACCCGCACTCAATGATTCGGAAACAGCTTCTTGCCATCAGATTTCTGAGTGGTCCACGGACCCATAAGCACCACCTCACTATGCTTTTCTTTTCGCACTTTCTTTCTTTCCAGTCCAGTGCAAATTACGAAAATAAAGGCTTGGCCAGAAATGTCAACTGTCCATTTCCCTCCATCAATGCTGGCTGACCCACTGAGTTCCTCTGGTGCCTTGGGTGTTGTAGTTGACCGTGGTAGGCAATGTTACCATCAATGGATCAGATCAAAGCCCTGGTGGACAATGAACAAACAGCGGAGGAGGTTCCATAAGGAACCCCCGCTCAAACATAGTATTAAACATTAACTCTGACTTAGATTTCTGAATTGGGCTCTTCTGGGTTGCACACTAGATGTCTACCCGTGAGCTAACAGACAATGTGAGATATCACAAGGTATTTATGACCTGCTTTGGACTGCTGAAATTAGCAGGCTTTATAACCATCTTCTATTTCAGGCTATGAACTTTGGACACTACACCCCAGGAGTGCAGTGTTTTAGTGTTTTATAACTGACCTAGGATGACAAGAGATGCAAGTCAAGCCCATTTTGAAAAAGAAGCACGTGTGAGGTTTAGGCTGCTGAAATCACACAAGTCCCCTGAGGAATATAAAGAACCCTCGAGATTTTAGGAACAGTTTCATCCCCCGCGACATATGACCTCTGAACGGTCAATGAACCAGAATCGGAATCAGGTTTAATATCACTGGCCTATGTCATGAAATGTGTTGGTTTGCAACAGCACTACATTGCAATGCATAAAATATACTATAAATTACAATAATATATAAATAAACAGAGCTGTGCAAAAAGTCTTAGGCACATATATGGAGCTAAGGTGCTTAAGACTTTTGCACAGTACTGTGGTAATTTTATGTACTGCGCTATACTGCTGTCACAAAAAAAACAAATTTCATGACATATGCGAGAGATGATAAACCTGATTCTGATATGGGTCTATTGTGGACTGAGAGTGGGAAGGGGGCAGGGAGAGGGGAATCATGGTTGGGGAAAGGGGAAGGGAGAGGGGAGGGACCGGGAAGCACCAGACTGACATTCTGTAATGATCAGTAAACCAAATGATCTTGCCGTGTGCACTCGCACCAAACCCCCCTCCCCCCGGTCACTCCTTCTCTGCCATGTGCCCCACACCCCTCCCACAGCACTCCACCTTCTCCCTGTGAACGTGTGGGTTTCCTCCGGGTGCTCTGGTTTCCTCCCACAGTGTAATGAACATACCTGTTAGTAGGATAACTGGTCATTGTAAACTGTCCTGTGATGAGGTAGGGTTAAATTGGCGGGTTGCTGGGCAGAAGAGCTGTTCCACGCTGTACCTCTGAATTAAAATAAATAAAATTCCTACAATAATCTCAGGACATCACAGAACCAGCCACATCCTTTCAAGATGTCTTTCTGATCACATGTGATCATGCACAAGGCAGGATCATTGATTCCTACAGGTACAGCAGAAAATCAGACCCTTCAGCCATTGACTCCATGCTGACCCACAACACCAATTTATACTAATTCTGCATTCATCCCATTTTATTCCTCCCACATTCCCAGCACCCGGGTTTCTGCCACTCAGCCACACACTCGGGGCAATTTACAACGGTCAGTTCCCCCACTGACCTGCGCGCCTCCAGGTCGTGGGAGGAGACCGCCACTCCCTGAAGGAAGGGCACAGGGTCATGGGGAGAGCGTGCAAACTCCACACAGACAGTAATCTGCAACAGGATCGAACCCGGGCCACTGGGGCTGTGACAAAGCGCCTTTACAAGCTGCACCATGGCCCCCTCTCACATGAGTTAGGGCGAGACGAGAGAAATCGAACATTTCTGGCAATTTAACATGGCTGCCTTCTTTGGCGTGCTGGCAAGTCAGAACCTGACAGCCAGGAGAGTGACACACACAAAATGCCGGAGGAACGCGGCAGGTCAGGCAGCGTCTATGGGAAAGAGTAAACCGTCAATGTATCAGGCAAAGACCCTTCAGTGGGACTGGAAAGGAAGAGGACAGAAGCCAGAATAAGAAGGTAGGGGAAGGGGAGGACTACAAGCTTGCAGGCGATAGGTAAGACCAGGTGAAGGGGAAGGTGGATGGGGGGATGAAGTAAGAAGCTGGGAGACGATAGGTGGAAAAGGTAAAGGGCTGAAGATGAAGGGATCTGATAGGAGAGGACAGTAGACGCTGGGAGAGAGGGAAGGAGGGATGGAACTAAAGGGAGGCAATGGGCGGAGAAGGAGAAGGGAAGGGATAAGAGTAGAGTTGGAATGGTGAATGGAAAAAGAGCGAAGGGGGAGGGGCAATAAGCGGAGAATCAGCAGATTCCCATCCTCCGGGCTGTACCATCTTCTCACAACTACCATCGGGCAGAAGCCTGAAGTCCCACATCAACAGAGAGACCCTAAGATGCATTCACAGACCCACAGATGTGGAGAGAGACATGAATATTAAACACACACACACTCACCCACACACTCACACACACACTACACTCACACACACACTCACACACTCACCCACTGCACTCACACACATTCACACAGACTCACACACACACTCACACACACTGCACACACTCACACACACATTCACCCACACTCACACACTCACCCACACACACACACTCACACACACATTCACCCACACTCACACACTCACCCACACACACACACTCACCCACTGCACTCACACACACACTCACACACACACTCACACACACACTGCACACACTCACACACTCACCCACACTCACACACTCACCCACTGCACTCACACACATTCACACAGACTCACACACACTCACACACACTGCACACACTCACACACACATTCACCCACACTCACACACTCACCCACACACACACACTCACCCACTGCACTCACACACACACTCACACACACACTCACACACACACTGCACACACTCACACACTCACCCACACTCACACACTCACCCACTGCACTCACACACATTCACACAGACTCACACACACTCACACACACTGCACACACTCACACACACATTCACCCACACTCACACACTCACCCACACACACACACTCACCCACTGCACTCACACACACACTCACACACACACTCACACACACACTGCACACACTCACACACTCACCCACACTCACACACTCACCCACGCACACTCACACACACACTCACACACACTCACACACACTCACCCACACACTCACACACACACTACACTCACACACACACTCACACACTCACCCACTGCACTCACACACATTCACACAGACTCACACACACACTCACACACACTCACACACTCACACACACTCACACACTGCACTCACACACATTCACACACACTCACACACACTCACACACTGCACTCACACACACTCACACACTCACCCACACACACACTCACACACTCACCCACACACACACACTCACCCACTGCACTCACACACACACTCACCCACACACACACACTCACCCACTGCACTCACACACACACTCACACACACACACACACTCACACTACACTCACCCACACACTCACACACACACTCACACACACTCACACACACACACACTCACACACACTCACACACTGCACTCACACACACACTCACCCACACACACTCACACACCCACTGCACTCACACACACACTCACCCACACACACACACTCACCCACTGCACTCACACACACACTCACACACACACACACACTCACACTACACTCACCCACACACTCACACACACACTCACACACACTCACACACACACACACTCACACACACACACACACTCACACACACTCACACACTGCACTCACACACACTGCACTCACACACACACACACACTCACCCACACTCACACACTGCACACACTCACACACTGCACACACACACACTCACACACTCACCCACACACACACACTCACCCACTGCACTCACACACACACTCACACACACACTCACACACACACTGCACACACTCACACACTCACCCACACTCACACACTCACCCACGCACACTCACACACACACTCACACACACTCACACACACTCACCCACACACTCACACACACACTACACTCACACACACACTCACACTCACACACACACTCACACACACTCACCCACACACTCACACATACACACACACTCACCCACTGCACTCACACACACACTCACACACTCACCCACACACACACACTCACCCACTGCACTCACACACACACTCACACACACACTCACTCACACACTGCACACACTCACACACTCACCCACACTCACACACTCACCCACGCACACTCACACACACACTCACACACACTCACACACACACTCACACACACACTACACTCACACACACACTCACACACTCACACACACTCACCCACACACTCACACACACACTACACTCACCCACACACTCACACACACACTCACACACACACTCACACACTCACACACACTCACACTCTGCACTCACACACACTCACACACACACTGCACACACTCACTGCACACACTCACACACTCACACACACTCACACACTACACTCACACACACATTCACCCACACTCACCCACTGCACTCACACACATTCACACAGACTCACACACACACTCACACACACTCACACACTCACCCACTGCACTCACACACATTCACACAGACTCACACACACACTCACCCACTGCACTCACACACTCACACACACTTACCCACACACTCACACACACATTCACCCACTGCACTCACACACACTCACCCACATTCACCCACATTCACCCACTGCACTCACACACACTCACCCACATTCACCCACACTCACCCACTGCACTCACACACATTCACACAGACTCACACACACACTCACACACACTCACCCACATTCACCCACACTCACACACTGCACTCACACACATTCACACAGACTCACACACACACACACACTCACACTCACCCACATTCACCCACACTCACACACTCACCCACACACTCACACACACTCACCCACACTACACTCACACACACTCACACACACTCACCCACACACTCACACACACACTCACACACACTCACCCACACTACACTCACACACACTCACCCACACACTCACACACACTCACACACTCACCCACTGCACTCACACACATTCACACACACTCACACACACTCATCCACACTACACTCACACACACACTCACACACACTCACCCACTGCACTCACACACACTCACACACACACTACACTCACACACACTCACACACACTCACTCACACACACTACACTCACACCCACACACTCACACACACCCACACCCACACACTCACACACACACTATACTCACACACACCCACACACTCACACACACACTATACTCACACACACTCACTCACACCCACACACTCACAGACACACACCCACACACACACACTCACTCACACACTCGCCCACACACACTCACACACTGAACTCACACAGCTATGTAGTCACACACACTAGCACAGACACAGACATCCACAAATACATACAAACACAGACACAGATAGACAAACACACACATTAACAAATAAACACTGAAACAGATTCTTGTATAAATAAATAATTGTATCAGTGTCGATAGATTCAGAGATCAGAGGTTATTCGATATTCGGACTTTAACCACTAACTTTGTTTTTTCTCTATATAATTATCTATTCTCTGTAATTGTTGAATGTAGCTTTTTGTTGCATGTCGTGCCCACACCACAGCAAGTTCCAAATACGTGTAAATTGGTGAAGATAGTTGATCCTTGACACTTGAATAGCCAGCAGACAGGTGGCAGGACATCAGAGGGAGCCCAGGAGCAGAGTGTAAACAACCACAGGGCCAGGGCAATCCCCACTGCCCCCACCCCTACCCCCCAGCGCTGGGATCTTACCCTGTGCGTCCCTTACTAACAGCCAGGCAGCCCGCCTCCACCTCACTGGTATACTCCTGCTAACAAGCAGGAGCAGGCCACTCGGCCCTTCAAAGCTTTGCCCACCCTCAGCCAAAGATAAATGAAGTTGCTGGAATGGGAAATGAAAGGTAGAGAAGCTCAGGAAGAACTCAACAAGTTGGGCAGAATCTGTGGATAAAGAAACCAGTTCACATTTCAAGTCAAGGATGCTTCCTCAGAACCAAGGAGAGAAACAAGATCAACAATATTGTGCCTTCTCTGTCACTTCCCCTTCATTTCCCCGTCCTATCACTATACCCCTTAGTGTATGACATTAATAGTCTCTTAATTTAAACGATTAGATTTATTCCTCCTATCGACCTGCAGGCTGATGGGAGTAGGCAGTTTAAATGACTCAGCACAGACTAGACGGGCCAAACAGCCTGTTTCTGTGCTGTACTTTTCTATGACTCTGTGACTCACAAGTACATCAAAACGTATGGTGAAATGCGTCCTTTTGCATCATCATTTGCAATGTGCAGGGTGGGGGAGCAGCCCAGCAAGTGTCGCCGTGCTTCTGGCACCAACGTAGCATGCCCACAACTTAGTAACCCTAAGCCGTGGGTCTAAGTGACTTCGGAATAGGGGAGGAAACCAGAGCCCCAGGAGAAAAACACAGGGAGAACATACAAACTCCTTACAGACAACAGTGGGAATTGAGCCTCAATCAGTGACACTGAGACACTCTAACTGAGGCACATAAATAAGTTTGATGATCACTGGCTTTTCCCCAGAGTCGGAGAGTCTTAAAGTAGAGAGCCCAGGGTTTAATGAGAGAGGAGAAAGATTTAAAAGGGGGCATGAGGGGCAACTTTTTCACACAGAGGGGATGAGGAAGTGGTAAAGGGGTAAAATTACAATATTTGACATGTACATGAATAGGAAATGTTTAGAACATAAGACACACAATATGAGCAACATTTGGCCATTTAGCCCATCATGTTTTCTGTACCATTCCATTGAGGCTGACTTACTATCCCTCTCTATCCCATTCTCCTGCCTTCTCCCCGTAACCTTTGACACCCTTATTAATTAACAACCTATCAACCTCCACTTTTAAGTATATTCAATGACCTGGCTTCCACATCTGTCAGTGGCAATGAATTCCACAAATTCACCACTCACTGGCTAAAGAAATTCCTCCTCATCTCCATTCTAAATGGATACCCTTCTATTCCGAGGTTATGCCCTCTGGTCCTAGACTCCCCCACTAAAGGAAACATCCCCTCCACATCCACTTCTCTGGACTCTCCACGTATTTTCTCAGATAAGGGGCACAAAATTTCTCTCTGTTTTTCAAGTGCAATCTGATCTTGAGAGTCCTGCCAATATGGCTGATTATTTTTATGGTATCCAGGCTATTAAACTGTCCCATTGATGCCAATTTAATCCATTTTGATTTAAACGTATTGGGTGCTGGTATCAAGTTCATACCAACAATCTGCATTGTAACCCTGCGTGAAGTTGTTTCTCTATCGGTGTTAATAATCTCCATCCTGTTGCCTAGAGACCATAACTCACATGCTTTGGACTCCTGGGCCTGAGATACGAACTCCCAGCTTGTATAAAGCAACAGATACTGTGTTAGTTACAGATAAAGTGTGGTGCAAGGAGACAAATAATGCTGTACCATGGCCAGGTAGATTGGGAGATAGGGTTTGTAACTTCAAACGATCCTGGTAACACACACAAAATGCCGAAGGAACTCAGCTGACAGGCAGCATTATGGAGGAAAATAAACAGTTGAAGTTTCGGGCCAAGACTCTGCAGCAAGGCTGGAAAGTTTGGAGTGCAAGATCAAGTTTATTGTCATTTCAACATTACATGTGTATACTGCCAAATGAAACAACATCCCTCTGCACCAAGGTGCACCACACAGTACGTACAACTCACATGAAACACACAAAGTAATATCACTACAAATAAATCGACAAATAATAAGGTGTATTTACATCACAAGTTAAAAAGCAAACAGTGCAATGATACTGGCACTTCATAAGTGAAGAGACCTGGGTGGTGATAGGGAATTCAGTAGTCTTACGGCCTGGGTTGCATCCTATCCTAACAGTCCTTGTCCTACTGCTACGGTACCTCGGTACCTCCTGCCTGATGGTGGGGGGGGGGGTGTCAAAGAGATTGTTGGATGGATGAAGGGGATCATTGCTAAGGAAGGGAGAAGAAGCCAGAATAAGAAGGTAGGGAATGGGAAGGAATATTGTTTATTCCTTTCTACAGATGCTGTCTGACCTGCTGAGTTCCTCCAGCATTTCCTGTGGATCACCCTAGGCAGATTTGTCAAGCACCTTCACAGCGTCCGCAAAAAGCTGGATTTCCTGGTGTCCAATCATTTCAATTCCAGTCCCCAATTCCATTCCAAGATGTTGGTCCATGATCTCTTCCGCCATGATGAGGCCACTCTCAGGCTGGAGGAACAGCACCTTAAGTTCCATCGAGCTGATGGCATGAGCATCGATTTCTCCAGCTTCCGGTACTTTTCCCCATCTCCTTTCCCTCTTCCACTCCCAACTGCCCCCACTCCCCTTACCTCTTCTTCTCATCTCCTCCCCTTGGTGCCCCTCCTCTTTCCCGTTCTCTCGTGATCCACTCTCCTCTCCTGTCAGATCCCTCCTTCTTCAGCCCTTGACCTTCTCCGCCTAGCACCTCCCAGCTTCTGGCATCATCGGCCCTTCCCCCACCAACCTGGCTTCAACTATTGCCTTATAGCTTGTCCCCCTTCCCCACCCCCCCCCACCTTATTCTGGCCTCCTTTCCCTTTCTCTCCAGTCCTGATGCAGGGTCTTGCCCCAAAAGGTCGACTGTCCATTCCTCTCCACAGATGCTGCCAGGCCCGCTGAGTTCCTCCCGGATATTGTTTGCGTTGCCCTGGGCCTAGAGCACCTGCAGAATCCCCTTGCGGCCGGCACCGTAGCGTCGTGGTTAGCACAACGCGTTACTGTGCCGGCAACCCGGGTTCGATTCCTGCCGCCGTCTGTACGTTCTCCTCGTGACCGCGTCGCCTTCCTCCGGGGCGCTCCAGTATTGGTCATCGTAAATTGTCCTGTGATTAGGATAGAGTTAAATCGGGGGTTCCTACGCGCTGGTTCATTATTATTGTGTGTATTATTACCATCAGTTAAGTCTGCAAACTGCTAAGTGTGTTTTTCAATGTTGCTGCTGTAACGAAAGAATTTCCCACACAGCATCAATTAAGTACTTATTATTATTAGTATCCCAAATAGATAGATAAATAAATAAATAAATAGCCCTGTCTCACTTTTTAGCAAACAGACTGCCGAAGAAATTTAACCCCGATTCCCTCCGGCCGTTTTTAACTTAATCGCGCCAGATTTCAGATCGGCGATCTCCCGCATCTCTCCGAGCGATAAATCCGTCTGTCAAAGGCACTGAAGACGAACTCTTCATCTCCCGATCCGCCTGTCCGCAACTCTGGCACTTCATTTACCTTCCAGCACCGCCCTTCCCCTTTTGGCCGCCCTCTCACTGCCGCCGTCAGGGAGGAGGTGCGGGGGTCTGAGGAACCGCTTCAGGGACAGCTTCTTCCCCTCTGCCATCCGATTTCTGAACGGACCATGAACCCGTGAGCACGACCTCACTTGTTTTTTGGGTCTCTTTTGCTCTACTTATTTAATTATATAGAATCAGGTTTATTATCGCCGGCACGTGTCGTGAAGTTTGTTTTGAAACAGTGCTGAGCCACAGCGGGAAAGTTTATTTTGTATGCCGTCCGAGCATCCTTCATCGGCTCAGTACATCCAGGTAGACAATAACAGAACGCAGAATGGAGTGTTAGACTTGCAGTGCAGACACACAATAAGGGGCAAACCCCGAGTGATTGCCTTAACGCAACGAGGGTTCGGGCTGTGCAGGACGGAAGGGTTAGGTTGCTGGTGGAAGTGGGGTTTGGTTCCTGAAGGTTGGCATAGCCGGGAAGGGAGGGGAGGGCGAGGGGGTGGGGAATAAGGTTCCACTATCTTTTAAATGCTCCGGCCGAAGGGTTTCGGTACTCTTTTCCGTAGATGCTGCCTGGCCTGCTGAGTTCCTCCAGCGTTGTGTGTGTGTGTGTGTGTGTGTGTGTGCGTGTGTGTGTGTGTTGCTCGGATTTCCAGCATCTGCAGACTTTCTCTTGCTCCCGGTGAGATAGGGCGCGTCAGATAGTCTGTGACAACCAAGTTCAGCTCCGGGTCTTCACGTGTGGCTCGGCGGAACCGTTTCTACTGACAAGAGAAAGGTTACCTGGCGCCTTAAAACCAGTCGCTTCGGGCAGATGCGGCTCGTCAGTCGTGGTTGGCAGCTCATCTGGGAGAGAAGGAAAACTCTGATCTCAAACCCCCGCTGCCCCACGGCTACACCCATTCACGGGGAAGGCTTCGGGGGTAAACCGCGGGGCGGGGGGAATCCGGAGCCGGAGTTCATTGCTGACTGACAGCTTCTGCGAGGCGGCCGGTGCCAAAGGGGACCCTGTGCTCCCTGCCATTCACTTGGATTCATTAGCTGCGTGGAGAGAGGATGCCTGCCGCTTGTGCTCTCGATACCGTACTGCTCCGGCTTGGGTCTGGACCCGACCCCGACTAACGGAGAGCCCCAAGCACTGGGTTTATACAGGTACTGTTCTGTGCGTCAATAACACGCCGCTACTTTGGCAATGGTCCTGAAGCAGGTTTTCGTCCCGGATCGTTGACCGTCGCTGTCCCCGGCGTAGATCCTGACCTGCAAAGTTTCAAGAGCAGCACTACGCTGAGCGGCTGGCAGCGTCCCGAAACCGTGCGGGTCACGAAGCCGCGCTGGAGGTTACCGGTGAGGGATCGTCGCGTCTCCCACCCCTCAACCTCCCGGTACTTACCGTGTTGAGTCCGAGTGTGCTGTTCCTAGACGGCGGAGTGATCCCGAGGAGGATGGCGCTGGCGGCCACCCCTCCCAGCACCTGGGCGCCGATGTAGGCGGCAGCCCGCACCAGGCTGATCTGGCAGCCCACCAGCAAGCCGAAGGTGACGGCGGGGTTGAGGTGCGCGCCGCTGATGTGCCCTAGGCACTGGGCGAGCGTGGCGATGGACAGCCCGAAGCAGAGGGAGATCTGCACGATGTCGGCGGGGATGTGGCTCCCCGTCCACTTGGTGGCTGAGCCGATGCTGAGGAAGACGAAGATGGTCATCCCCAGGAACTCAGCCAGCACTGCCCTCCAGAAGGATTGGCGACTGACTTCCCTCATTGTCCCTCAATGTCTCTGCTCAGCACCTCCGGACACACCATCCAAGGAGTTACTGAGGGAAATGGACCTCTCCGCTCCTCGCAGAGTTTCCAAGTGAGGGAGGGGCCAATCGTGAGACATTATATGGAGGTAGCGGTGGGAGGGGGAAGGAGGCGTTTCCGATACATTCCATAGAGCCCTTGCTTTCTGAACGCTTGTTTCTGCGTCCTGCCTTTGCCCGGTTTTGCGCTCCGTCCGCCGGGACAGGAGCGGGGAGTTAATGTTGTAACCTCCCAACACCAGCGACCGGCTTCGGTCCTGACCCCGGGTGTAGCCTGGGTGGAGAACTGCACCCCTCCCTGTCTCTGTAACCCCCTCCACTGCCTGCACCCCTCGCTGTCTGTGCAACCCCCTCCAGCCCAAACACCCCTCCCTGTCTCTGTAAACCCCTCTGCCCCTACACCCCTCCCTGTCTCTGTAACCACCCCAGTCCCTACACCTCTCCCTGTCTCTGTAACCCCCTCCATCCCCTACACCCCTCCCTGTCTCTGTAACCACCCTCCACTGCCTACACCCCTCCCTGTCTCTGTAACCCCCTCCACTGCCTGCACCCCTCGCTGTCTGTGCAACCCCCTCCAGCCCAAACACCCCCCTCCTGTCTCTGTAAACCCCTCTGCCCCTACACCCCTCCCTGTCTCTGTAACCACCCCAGTCCCTACACCTCTCCCTGTCTCTGTAACCCCCTCCATCCCCTACACCCCTCCCTGTCTCTGTAACCACCCTCCACTGCCTACACCCCTCCCTGTCTCTGTAACCCCCTCCATCCCCTACACCCCTCCCTGTCTCTGTAACCCCCTCCAGCCCAAACACCCCTTCCTGTCTCTGTAAACCCCTCCATCCCCTACACCCCTCCCTGTCTCTGTAACCACCCCAGCCCCTACACCCCTCCCTGTCTCTGTAACCCCCTCCATCCCCTACACCCCTCCCTGTCTCTGTAACCACCCTCCACTGCCTACACCCCTCCCTGTCTCTGTAACCCCCTCCACTGCCTGCACCCCTCGCTGTCTGTGCAACCCCCTCCAGCCCAAACACCCCCCTCCTGTCTCTGTAAACCCCTCTGCCCCTACACCCCTCCCTGTCTCTGTAACCACCCCAGTCCCTACACCTCTCCCTGTCTCTGTAACCCCCTCCATCCCCTACACCCCTCCCTGTCTCTGTAACCACCCTCCACTGCCTACACCCCTCCCTGTCTCTGTAACCCCCTCCATCCCCTACACCCCTCCCTGTCTCTGTAACCCCCTCCAGCCCAAACACCCCTTCCTGTCTCTGTAAACCCCTCCATCCCCTACACCCCTCCCTGTCTCTGTAACCACCCCAGCCCCTACACCCCTCCCTGTCTCTGTAACCCCCTCCATCTCCTACACCCCTCCCTGCCTCTGTAACCCTCTCCATCCCCTACACCCCTCTCTGTCTCTGTAACCACCCCAGCCCCTACACCCCTCCCTGTCTCTGTAACCCCTCCATCCCCTACACCCCTCCCTGTCTCTGTAACCCCCTCCATCCCCTACACCCCTCCCTGTCTCTGTAACCCCCTCCATCCCCTACACCCCTCCCTGTCTCTGTAACCCCCTCCATCCCCTACACCCCTCCCTGTCTCTGTAACCCCTCCATCCCCTACACCCCTCCCTGTCTCTGTAACCCCCTCCATCCCCTACACCCCTCCCTGTCTCTGTAACCCCCTCCGTCCCCTACACCCCTGCCTGTCTCTGTAACCCCTCCATCCCCTACACCCCTCCCTGTCTCTGTAACCACCCCAGCCCCTACACCCCTCCCTCTTTCTGTACTGCTCTCTAGCCCCACATCCAACACTATCACCCACTGACCCTCCACATCTCCCTGTCTCCATTAACCCCACGGGCCCCGGTGTTACTTCCTATATAAATTCCTCAATGTCTACACCCTTCCCTATCTCAGTAACCCCTTCCACCTCTACACCTCTCCCTGTCTCTGTAATACGTTCCAGCCCATACACCCTTCACTATCTCTATAACACCGTCCAGCCCAAACACCCCTCCCTGTCTCTGTAACCCTGTCCAGCCCAAACACCCCTCCCTGTCTCTGTAACCCTGTCCAGTTCAAACACCCCTCCCTGTCTCTGTAGCCCCATCCAGCCCATACACCCTTCACTATCTCTATAACACCGTCCAGCCCAAACACCCCTCCCTGTCTCTGTAACCCTGTCCAGCCCAAACACCCCTCCCTGTCTCTGTAACCCCATCCAGCCCATACACCCTTCACTATCTCTATAACACCATCCAGCCCAAACACCCCTCCCTGTCTCTGTAACCCACTCCAGTTCCTACACCTCTCCCTTTCTCAAGAATCTCTCTCGATCTCTCAAAGCCCCCTCAGTGCCTACACTCCTCTCTATCTCAATAATGCCTCCCTATCTCTATAACCCCCCTCCCAATCCCTGTAACCCCTTCCCTATTTCTGTAACCCACTCACAATCTCTGCAAACCCCTTCCAATTCCTGTAACTCCCTCTGGTCCCTACACCTCTCCCTTTCTCAATAATCTCTCTTGATCTCTCAAACCCCCTTCGGCACCTACAGCCCTCTCGTTTTCAATATTGCCTCCTTATCTCTGTAACCCCTCCCAATCTCTGTAACCCCTCCCAGTCCCTGTAACCCTTCCCAATCCTTGTAACCCCCTCCAGTCCCTACACCTCTATTCATCTCTGTAAGCTGGTCTAGCTCCTGTACTCCCCATGGCTGTATCCCCCCCCAGGTTTCCCCCATGAGATCTAGTTTTCCCCCACATCCCCAAGACATGCAGGTTGGTGGGGTAATTAGCCACTGTAATTTGCCCTTCTGTGTGGTCATATCTGGGTTGGGTTGATGGGAGCAAGGGGAGGAGGAACAACACGTGAGGATTGTAGGATAGGTTAGCACGGTTGGTGAGCCCAAGGGCCTGTTTTCCTGCTTGAATGACCGTGACTTTCTTCAGAGAGCTCTCACAAACCAAGAGGACATCCGAGCCTTGTGTGGTGTTGTGTTGTGTGGTGTGGTGTTGTGTGGAAGATGCTGGACTGAAGCTCAAATTCAAACACTGAAGAACAAGTTTTTAACCTGTGTTGGGAAGGCGCAGTATCTACCCTTTCAAACCCCTTCAGCCTTTTTAATGTTTCCGCAAGATAATAAGATCACCCCTCATATTGGACACAACGCTTGATGCAATCGTGAAGAAGGCTTGCCAGTGTTTTGAGGAGATTCAGTGCGTTACCCAGGACACTAGCAAATTTCTGCAGACGTACAGTGGAGAGCATTCTGGCTGGTCGTATCACCTCCCGATCTGGAGGCTCCATTGCACAAGATTGCAAGAGGCTGCAGAGTTGTAAACTCAGCCAGCTCCATCATGGGCACAAGCCTTCCCCACCGCCAAGGACATCTTCAAAAGGCAGTGCCACAGGAAGGTGGCATCCATCGTTAAGGGCCCTCATCATCCAGGGCACGCCCTCTTCTCATTACTGCCATCGGGATGGGGGAGATACCGGAACCGAAAGACACACACTCAATGATTCAGAACAGCTTCTTTCCAGAAACAGATGTCCATGCTCAATGGTCCATCAACTCATGAACACTATTGTCTTACTCCTATCTTTAATATTTATTTATTCTCACACTCGCAGTGTTGTGCTCATTTCTGGTTGCCTCATTATAAGAAGGATGTAGAAACTTTAGAAGGGTAAAAAGTGTCTGGCTATGTACTCAATCTATGTCTCTTATCATCTTGCACACCTCTATCAAGTTATCTCTCATCATCCTTTGCTCCAAAGAGAAAAGCCCCATCTCGCTCAACCTTTCCTTACAAGACTGCGATGTCCAGTACGCTCGGCAGTTTCTTGCTTCTCAGGAAGATCTGTTGCCGTACAAAGCCCTAATGTTATATACACAGTTTATTAATAGTAACACTTGCAGAAGATCAACACAAACATTAACTCATGGGGATAAACAGCTTCAACACTGTATGTAAGTTTAATAATTTCCATAGAATGGAATAGAAATTCATTGTCATTGCTCAGGACAATAAAATTGGGGTGCTAATTCAGTCGATACAATACAGATACCTAGCATGGATGCAATGTGGCTTAATTAAAAATAAAACTCCATATTGACATGCAAGAAGTGACTTCGATAGTCATAACACTCAAAGGCCATTGGCAGTGCGGGGTGTAGCATTATTCAGCTGCACAACAGCCCTCGGGAAAGCTGCTTTTTGGACTTACTGTCTTGGCTAAGATGTTTCTGTATCTTCTACCAGATGGCAGGAAATTGAACTGACAGTGTCCAGGATGGAATGATGTTATGAGCATGCCATAGGCACTGAGAGTTATAAATGTTCTCCAGGTCTGGTAGCTGATGTCTCGATGATGTGCTGAGCTGCCCTAATCACTCGTTGGAGTGCTCTGTAATCTGTCTTGCTACAGCCAGAGTACCACACAGTCATTCTGTATGTCAGTATGCTCACTATCGCACATAGATGAAAGTTGGCCGGCAACTTTTGGGGTAGATTAGCGCTCCTTAAGTACCTCAGGTAGGTTAGTCCCTACTGTCGAGGTTGTGTTGACAGACCAAGAGAGCTCCTCCATGATGTTCACCCCCAAAAACTTGAAACTGGAGACCCTTTCTGCCTCCTCACTATTTATGAATAGTGGGCCTTGTCTGGGACCTCTTGCTTTCCATGGACCTTGCACTCACTGTCTCTGTACCTGTAACCCTGTACTCTTCATGTCCATAGATGCTGCCTGACCTGCTGAGTTCCTCCAGCATCTTGTGTGTGTTGCTCTACAGTCTGCTTTCTGTTTCCCTTTAGTACCTCAACACACAGATCACACAGATCAAAGCTTTACACTGTATGTTAGCAAATGAGGCAATTATAAATTAACAACGACACCAAATGAGATCATTAAATCATATCGCAGAGTGCTTTATTTTAGTGAAACTTGGTTGTTTGTTATGTGCGTGGTCTTTCATGGTCTTTTGATGACCATGATTGCTCTTGGCAAATTTTTCTTCAGAAGTGGTTTGCCATTGCCTTCTTCTGGGCAGTGACATTACTATACCGGTGACCCCAGCCCATTATCAATACTCTTCAGAGATTGCCTGCCTGGTGTTAGTGGTCGCATAACCAGGACTTGTGCTCATACGGGCATCCGCCACCTGTTCCAGAGCTTCACGTGACCCTGATCGGGGGGCTAAGCAGGTGCTACACCTTGCCCAAGGGTGACCTGCAGGCTCGCGGAGGGAAGGAGCACCTTACACCTCCTTTTGTAGAGACGTATCTCCACCCCACCACCTGCTAGCAATACTATCGAGTTTAAATCCACATCCTGATAGCACATTGCCCTAATGCAGTGGCGTGGTTTGATCCCTGGTGTCTGTTCAGATGCTAAACCCTGGGAATGGCGAACAGGGAGGGTTGGGATTGATCACGAGGGAAGGTGCGTGGGTGTGAAGGAGGGCAGGTCCTGGGAGCTCCCGGCCGAGCTGAATCAGAACCAGAATCAGCTTTAATGTTGCTGACGTATGTCATGAAATTTATTGTTTTGTGGCGACAGTACAACGCAATACATACAAAATAGTATAAATTACAATAATGTATACGTTCATAGCCACTTTATTGGGTATCTCCTGTACCTAATAAAGTGGCCACTGAGAGCCTGTCCGTGGTCATCTGCTGCTGTAGCCCATCCACCTCAAAGTTCAACGTGTTGTGCATTCAGAGATGCTCTTCTGCACAGCACTGTTGTAATGTACAGTTATTTGAGTTACTGTCAGCTTGAACCAGTCTGGCTGTTCTCCTCTGACCTCTCTCATTAACAAGGCACTTTCACCCGCAGAACAGCCACTCACTGGATATTTCTTTGTTATTGCCCCATTCTCTGTCAACTCTGGAGACTGTGTGTGTGAAAATCTCAGGAGATCAGCAGTTTCTGAGATACTCAAACCACCCTGTCTGGCACCAACAATCACTCCAAGGTCATAATCACTTAGCTCACATTTCTTCCCCATTCTAACGTTTGGTCTGTAACCCCCTCCATCCCCTACACCCCTCCCTGTCTCTGTAACCACCCCAGCCCCTACATCCCTCCCTGTCTCTGTAATCTCTCCATCCCCAACACCCCTCCCTGTCTCTGTAACCCCCTCACACCCTACACCCCTCCCTGTCTCTGTAACCCCCCACACCCTACACCCCTCCCTGTCTCTGTAACCCCTCCATCACCTACACCCCTCCCTGTCTCTGTAACCCCCTCCGTCCCCTACACCCCTCCCTGTCTCTGTAACTGCCTCCATTCCCTACACCCCTCCCTGTCTCTGTAACCACCCCAGCCCCTACACCCCTCCCTCTTTCTGTACCGCTCTCCAGCCCCACATCCTACACTGTCACCCACTGATCCTCCACATCTCCCTGTCTCCATTAACCCCACGGGCCCCTGTGTCACTTCCTATATAAATTCCTTCATGTCTGCACCCTTCCCTATCTCAGTAACCCCTTCCACCTCTCCACCTCTCCCTGTCTCTGTAATACGTTCCAGCCCATACACCCTTCACTATCTCTATAACACCGTCCAGCCCAAACACCCCTCCCTGTCTCTGTAACCCTGTCCAGCCCAAACACCCCTCCCTGTCTCTGTAACCCCATCCAGCCCATACACCCTTCACTATCTCTATAACACCATCCAGCCCAAACACCCCTCCCTGTCTCTGTAACCCACTCCAGTTCCTACACCTCTCCCTTTCTCAAGAATCTCTCTCGATCTCTCAAAGCCCCCTCAGTGCCTACACTCCTCTCTATCTCAATAATGCCTCCCTATCTCTATAACCCCCCTCCCAATCCCTGTAACCCCTTCCCTATTTCTGTAACCCACTCACAATCTCTGCAAACCCCTTCCAATTCCTGTAACTCCCTCTGGTCCCTACACCTCTCCCTTTCTCAATAATCTCTCTTGATCTCTCAAACCCCCTTCGGCACCTACAGCCCTCTCGTTTTCAATATTGCCTCCTTATCTCTGTAACCCCTCCCAATCTCTGTAACCCCTCCCAGTCCCTGTAACCCTTCCCAATCCTTGTAACCCCCTCCAGTCCCTACACCTCTATTCATCTCTGTAAGCTGGTCTAGCTCCTGTACTCCCCATGGCTGTATCCCCCCCCAGGTTTCCCCCATGAGATCTAGTTTTCCCCCACATCCCCAAGACATGCAGGTTGGTGGGGTAATTAGCCACTGTAATTTGCCCTTCTGTGTGGTCATATCTGGGTTGGGTTGATGGGAGCAAGGGGAGGAGGAACAACACGTGAGGATTGTAGGATAGGTTAGCACGGTTGGTGAGCCCAAGGGCCTGTTTTCCTGCTTGAATGACCGTGACTTTCTTCAGAGAGCTCTCACAAACCAAGAGGACATCCGAGCCTTGTGTGGTGTTGTGTTGTGTGGTGTGGTGTTGTGTGGAAGATGCTGGACTGAAGCTCAAATTCAAACACTGAAGAACAAGTTTTTAACCTGTGTTGGGAAGGCGCAGTATCTACCCTCTCAAACCCCTTCAGCCTCTTTAATGTTTCCGCAAGATTATAAGATCACCCCTCATATTGGACACAGCGCTTGATGCAATCGCGAAGAAGGCTTGCCAGTGTTTTGAGGAGATTCAGTGCATTACCCAGGACACTAGCAAATTTCTGCAGACGTACAGTGGAGAGCATTCTGGCTGGTCGTATCACCTCCCGATCTGGAGGCTCCATTGCACAAGATTGCAAGAGGCTGCAGAGTTGTAAACTCAGCCAGCTCCATCATGGGCACAAGCCTTCCCCACCGCCAAGGACATCTTCAAAAGGCAGTGCCACAGGAAGGTGGCATCCATCGTTAAGGGCCCTCATCATCCAGGGCACGCCCTCTTCTCATTACTGCCATCGGGATGGGGGAGATACCGGAACCGGAAGACACACACTCAATGATTCAGAACAGCTTCTTTCCAGAAACAGATGTCCATGCTCAATGGTCCATCAACTCATGAACACTATTGTCTTACTCCTATCTTTAATATTTATTTATTCTCATACTCGCAGTGTTGTGCTCATTTCTGGTTGCCTCATTATAAGAAGGATGTAGAAACTTTAGAAGGGTAAAAAGTGTCTGGCTATGTACTCAATCTATGTCTCTTATCATCTTGCACACCTCTATCAAGTTATCTCTCATCATCCTTTGCTCCAAAGAGAAAAGCCCCATCTCGCTCAACCTTTCCTTATAAGACTGCGATGTCCAGTACGCTCGGCAGTTTCTTGCTTCTCAGGAAGATCTGTTGCCGTACAAAGCCCTAATGTTATATACACAGTTTATTAATAGTAACACTTGCAGAAGATCAACACAAACATTAACTCATGGGTATAAACAGCTTCAACACTGTATATAAGTTTAATAATTTCCATAGAATGGAATAGAAATTCATTGTCATTGCTCAGGACAATAAAATTGGGGTGCTAATTCAGTCGGTACAATACAGATACCTAGCATGGATGCGATGTGGCTTAATTAAAAATAAAACTCCATATTGACATGCAAGAAGTGACTTCGATAGTCATAACACTCAAAGGCCATTGGCAGTGCGGGGTGTAGCATTATTCAGCTGCACAACAGCCCTCGGGAAAGCTGCTTTTTGGACTTACTGTCTTGGCTAAGATGTTTCTGTATCTTCTACCAGATGGCAGGAAATTGAACTGACAGTGTCCAGGATGGAATGATGTTATGAGCATGCCATAGGCACTGAGAGTTATAAATGTTCTCCAGGTCTGGTAGCTGATGTCTCGATGATGTGCTGAGCTGCCCTAATCACTCGTTGGAGTGCTCTGTAATCTGTCTTGCTACAGCCAGAGTACCACACAGTCATTCTGTATGTCAGTATGCTCACTATCGCACATAGATGAAAGTTGGCCGGCAACTTTTGGGGTAGATTAGCGCTCCTTAAGTACCTCAGGTAGGTTAGTCCCTACTGTCGAGGTTGTGTTGATAGACCAAGAGAGCTCCTCCATGATGTTCACCCCCAAAAACTTGAAACTGGAGACCCTTTCTGCCTCCTCACTATTTATGAATAGTGGGCCTTGTCTGGGACCTCTTGCTTTCCATGGACCTTGCACTCACTGTCTCTGTACCTGTAACCCTGTACTCTTCATGTCCATAGATGCTGCCTGACCTGCTGAGTTCCTCCAGCATCTTGTGTGTGTTGCTCTACAGTCTGCTTTCTGTTTCCCTTTAGTACCTCAACACACAGATCACACAGATCAAAGCTTTACACTGTATGTTAGCAAATGAGGCAATTATAAATTAACAACGACACCAAATGAGATCATTAAATCATATCGCAGAGTGCTTTATTTTAGTGAAACTTGGTTGTTTGTTATGTGCGTGGTCTTTCATGGTCTTTTGATGACCATGATTGCTCTTGGCAAATTTTTCTTCAGAAGTGGTTTGCCATTGCCTTCTTCTGGGCAGTGACATTACTAGACCGGTGACCCCAGCCCATTATCAATGCTCTTCAGAGATTGTCTGCCTGGTGTTAGTGGTCGCATAACCAGGACTTGTGCTCATACGAGCATCCGCCACCTGTTCCATGGCTTCACGTGACCCTGATCGGGGGGCTAAGCAGGTGCTACACCTTGCCCAAGGGTGACCTGCAGGCTCGCGGAGGGAAGGAGCACCTTACACCTCCTTTTGTAGAGACGTATCTCCACCCCACCTCCTGCTAGCAATACTATCGAGTTTAAATCCACATCCTGATAGCACATTGCCCTAATGCAGTGGCGTGGTTTGATCCCTGGTGTCTGTTCAGATGCTAAACCCTGGGAATGGCGAACAGGGAGGGTTGGGATTGATCACGAGGGAAGGTGCGTGGGTGTGAAGGAGGGCAGGTCCTGGGAGCTCCCGGATGAGCTGAATCACAACCAGAATCAGCTTTAATGTTGCTGACGTATGTCATGAAATTTGTTGTTTTGTGGCGACAGTACAGCGCAATACATACAAAATACAATAAATTACAATAATGTATACGTTCATAGCCACTTTATTGGGTATCTCCTGTACCTAATAAAGTGGCCACTGAGAGCCTGTCCGTGGTCATCTGCCGCTGTAGCCCATCCACCTGAAAGTTCAGCGTGTTGTGCATTCAGAGATGCTCTTCTGCACACCACTGTTGTAATGTACGGTTATTTGAGTTACTGTCAGCTTGAACCAGTCTGGCTGTTCTCCTCTGACCTCTCTCATTAACAAGGCACTTTCACCCGCAGAACAGCCACTCACTGGATGCTTCTTTGTTATTGCACCATTCTCTGTCAACTCTGGAGACTGTGTGTGTGAAAATCTCAGGAGATCAGCAGTTTCTGAGATACTCAAACCACCCTGTCTGGCACCAGCAATCACTCCAAGGTCATAATCACTTAGATCACATTTCTTCCCCATTCTAACGTTTGGTCTGTAACCCCCTCCATCCCCTACACCCCTCCCTGTCTCTGTAACCACCCCAGCCCCTACACCCCTCCCTCTTTCTGTACCACTCTCCAGCCCCACAATCCACACTATCACCCACTGATCCTCCACATCTCCCTGTCTCCATTAACCCCACGGGCCCCTATGTCACTTCCTATATAAATTCCTCCATGTCTGCACCCTTCCCTATCTCAGTAACCCCTTCCACCTCTACACCTCTCCCTGTCTCTGTAATACGTTCCAGCCCATACACCCTTCGCTATCTCTATAACACCATCCAGCCCAAACACCCCTCCCTATCTCTGTAACCCTGTCCAGCCCAAACACCCCTCCCTGTCTCTGTAACCCCATCCAGCCCATACACCCTTTACTATCTCTATAACACCGTCCAGCCCAAACACCCCTCCTGTCTCTGTAACCCCATCCAGCCCATACACCCTTTACTATCTCCATAACACCGTCCAGCCCAAGTACCCCTCCCTGTCTCTGTAACCCCCTCCAGTTCCTACACCTCTCCCTTTCTCAAGAATCTCTCTCGATCTCTCAAAGCCCCCTCAGTGCCTACATTCTTCTCTATCTCAATAATGCCTTCCTATCTCTATAACCCTCCTCCCAATCCCTGTAACCCCTTCCCTATTTCTGTAACCCACTCACAATCTCTGCAAACCCCTTCCAATTCCTGTAATCCCCTCTGGTCCCTACACCTATCCCTTTTTCAATAATCTCTCTTGATCTCTCAAACCCCCTTCGGCACCTACAGCCCTCTCATTTTCAATATTGCCTCCTTATCTCTGTAACCCCTCCCAATCTCTGTAACCCCTCCCAATCTCTGTAACTCCTCCCAGTACCTGTAACCCTTCCCAATCCTTGTAACCCCCTCCAGTCCCTGCACCTCTATTCATCTTTGTAAGCTGGTCTAGCTCCTGTACTCCCCATGGCTGTATCCCCCCCCAGGTTTCCCCCATGAGATCTAGTTTTCCCCCACATCCCCAAGACATGCAGGTTGGTGGGGTAATTAGCCACTGTAATTTGCCCTTCGGTGTGGTCAGATCTGGGTTGGGTTGATGGGAGCAAGGGGAGGAGGAACAACACGTGAGGATTGTAGGATAGGTTAGCACGGTTGGTGAGCCCAAGGGCCTGTTTTCCTGCTTGAATGACCGTGACTTTCTTCAGAGAGCTCTCACAAACCAAGAGGACATCCGAGCCTTGTGTGGTGTTGTGTTGTGTTGTGGTGTGTGGTGTGGTGTGTTGTGTTGTGTTGTGTTGTGTGGTGTGGTGTGGTGTTGTGCTGTGTTGTGTTGTGTTGTGTTGTGTGGTGTGGTGTGGTGTGGTGTTGTGTTGTGTTGTGTTGTGTTGTGTTGTGTTGTGTTGTGTTGTGTGGAAGATGCTGGACTGAAGCTCAAATTCAAACACTGAAGAACAAGTTTTAACCTGTGTTGGGAAGGCGCAGTATCTACCCTCTCAAACCCCTTCAGCCTCTTTAATGTTTCCGCAAGATAATAAGATCACCCCTCATATTGGACACAACGCTTGATGCAATCGCGAAGAAGGCTTGCCAGTGTTTTGAGGAGATTCAGTGCATTACCCAGGACACTAGCAAATTTCTGCAGACGTACAGTGGAGAGCATTCTGGCTGGTCGTATCACCTCCCGATCTGGAGGCTCCATTGCACAAGATTGCAAGAGGCTGCAGAGTTGTAAACTCAGCCAGCTCCATCATGGGCACAAGCCTTCCCCACCGCCAAGGACATCTTCAAAAGGCAGTGCCACAGGAAGGTGGCATCCATCATTAAGGGCCCCCATCATCCAGGGCACGCCCTCTTCTCATTACTGCCATCGGGATGGGGGAGATACCGGAACCCGAAGACACACACTCAATGATTCAGAACAGCTTCTTTCCAGAAACAGATGTCCATGCTCAATGGTCCATCAACTCATGAACACTATTGTCTTACTCCTATCTTTAATATTTATTTATTCTGGAAATTTATAACGTTAATGTCCTTCAACTGACTGCTGCCACTTCCTATATCATATCGAGAGTGACCCTCGGCGTTCCGCAGGACTTTGCTTCAGGGCCCCCGCTCTTTGTCATTTTTATAAGCAACTTGGATGCGGAAGTGGAAGGGTGGGTTAGTAAGTTTACAGATGACATGAAAGTTGGTGGTGTTCTGGATAGTGTAAAAGTTGTCAAGGGTTACAATGGGACACTGATAGGATGCAGAGCTAGGCCAAGAAGCGGCAGATGGAGTCCAACCAGAAAAGTATGAAGTCATACACTTTGGAAGGTCAAACTTGGAGGAAGAGTACAAGGTTAATGGCAAGTTTCTTCGCAGTGTGGAGGAACAGATGGACCTTGAAGTTCAAGTCCATAAATCCCTCAGAGTTGCCACACAAGTTGGTAGGGTGATTAAAAAAGAATATAGTCTGTTGGCCTTCATTAGTCAAGGGGTTGAGCTCAAGAGCCACGAGGAATTATGGCAGCTCTATAAAACCCTGGTTAGATCACACTCGGAGTGTTGTGCTCATTTCTGGTTGCCTCATTATAAGAAGGATGTAGAAACTTTAGAAGGGTAAAAAGTGTCTGGCTATGTACTCAATCTATGTCTCTTATCATCTTGCACAGCTCTATCAAGTTATCTCTCATCATCCTTTGCTCCAAAGAGAAAAGCCCCATCTCGCTCAACCTTTCCTTATAAGACTGCGATGTCCAGTACACTCGGCAGTTTCTTGCTTCTCATGAAGATCTGTTGCCGTACAAAGCCCTAATGTTATATACACAGTTTATTAATAGTAACACTTGCAGAAGATCAACACAAACATTAACTCATGGGGATAAACAGCTTCAACACTGTATGTAAGTTTAATAATTTCCATAGAATGGAATAGAAATTCATTGTCATTGCTCAGGACAATAAAATTGGGGTGCTAATTCAGTCGGTACAATACAGATACCTAGCATGGATGCAATGTGGCTTAATTAAAAATAAAACTCCATATTGACATGCAAGAAGTGACTTCGATAGTCATAACACTCAAAGGCCATTGGCAGTGCGGGGTGTAGCATTATTCAGCTGCACAACAGCCCTCGGGAAAGCTGCTTTTTGGACTTACTGTCTTGGCTAAGATGTTTCTGTATCTTCTACCAGATGGCAGGAAATTGAACTGACAGTGTCCAGGATGGAATGATGTTATGAGCATGCCATAGGCACTGAGAGTTATAAATGTTCTCCAGGTCTGGTAGCTGATGTCTCGATGATGTGCTGAGCTGCCCTAATCACTCGTTGGAGTGCTCTGTAATCTGTCTTGCTACAGCCAGAGTACCACACAGTCATTCTGTATGTCAGTATGCTCACTATCGCACATAGATGAAAGTTGGCCGGCAACTTTTGGGGTAGATTAGCGCTCCTTAAGTACCTCAGGTAGGTTAGTCCCTACTGTCGAGGTTGTGTTGATAGACCAAGAGAGCTCCTCCATGATGTTCACCCCCAAAAACTTGAAACTGGAGACCCTTTCTGCCTCCTCACTATTTATGAATAGTGGGCCTTGTCTGGGACCTCTTGCTTTCCATGGACCTTGCACTCACTGTCTCTGTACCTGTAACCCTGTACTCTTCATGTCCATAGATGCTGCCTGACCTGCTGAGTTCCTCCAGCATCTTGTGTGTGTTGCTCTACAGTCTGCTTTCTGTTTCCCTTTAGTACCTCAACACACAGATCACACAGATCAAAGCTTTACACTGTATGTTAGCAAATGAGGCAATTATAAATTAACAACGACACCAAATGAGATCATTAAATCATATCGCAGAGTGCTTTATTTTAGTGAAACTTGGTTGTTTGTTATGTGCGTGGTCTTTCATGGTCTTTTGATGACCATGATTGCTCTTGGCAAATTTTTCTTCAGAAGTGGTTTGCCATTGCCTTCTTCTGGGCAGTGACATTACTAGACCGGTGACCCCAGCCCATTATCAATGCTCTTCAGAGATTGTCTGCCTGGTGTTAGTGGTCGCATAACCAGGACTTGTGCTCATACGAGCATCCGCCACCTGTTCCATGGCTTCACGTGACCCTGATCGGGGGGCTAAGCAGGTGCTACACCTTGCCCAAGGGTGACCTGCAGGCTCGCGGAGGGAAGGAGCACCTTACACCTCCTTTTGTAGAGACGTATCTCCACCCCACCACCTGCTAGCAATACTATCGAGTTTAAATCCACATCCTGATAGCACATTGCCCTAATGCAGTGGCGTGGTTTGATCCCTGGTGTCTGGTCAGATGCTAAACCCTGGGAATGGCGAACAGGGAGGGTTGGGATTGATCACGAGGGAAGGTGCGTGGGTGTGAAGGAGGGCAGGTCCTGGGAGCTCCCGGCCGAGCTGAATCAGAACCAGAATCAGCTTTAATGTTGCTGACGTATGTCATGTAATTTGTTGTTTTGTGGCGACAGTACAGCGCAATACATACAAAATACTATAAATTACAATAATGTATACGTTCATAGCCACTTTATTGGGTATCTCCTGTACCTAATAAAGTGGCCACTGAGGCCCTGTCCGTGGTCATCTGCTGCTGTAGCCCATCCACCTGAAAGTTCAACGTGTTGTGCATTCAGAGATGCTCTTCTGCACACCACTGTTGTAATGTACGGTTATTTGAGTTACTGTCAGCTTGAACCAGTCTGGCTGTTCTCCTCTCTCATTAACAAGGCACTTTCACCCGCAGAACAGCCACTCACTGGATGCTTCTTTGTTATTGCACCATTCTCTGTCAACTCTGGAGACTGTGTGTGAAAATCTCAGGAGATCAGCAGTTTCTGAGATACTCAAACCATCCTGTCTGGCACCAGCAATCACTCCAAGGTCCTAATCACTTAGATCACATTTCTTCCCCATTCTAACGTTTGGTCTGAACAACGATTGAACCTCTTGAGCATGTCTGCATGCTTTAATGCATTGAGTTGCTGCCACACGAGTGGCTGATTGTATACTTAAATTAAATTAAATAAAGGCATCCTTTAGTCTTGCAAGACCATGGATCTGCGCCTGGAAAGTCTTCACTCTCCAGGGCGCAGGCCTGGGCAAGGTTGTACGGAAGACCAGCAGTTGCCCATGCTGCAAGTCTCCCCTCTCCACGACACCAATGTTGTCCAAGGGAAGGGCATTAAGACCCATACAGTTTGGCACCAGTGTCGTCGCAGGGCAATGTGTGGTTAAGTGCCTTGCTCAAGGACACAACACGTTCCCTCGGCTGGGGCTCAAACTCATGACCTTCAGGTCGCTAGTCCAATGCCTTAACCACTTGGCCACGTGCCCGCAAATTAAATAAGTCGTGCAAAAAGAGAGCAAAAATAGTGAGGTCATGTTCATGGGTTCATTGGCCATTCAAAAATCTGAAGGTGGAAGGGAAGAAGCTGTTCTGAAGCACTGAGATGGGTACTTCCTTCCCAATGGCAGAAACAAGAAGACAGCGGTCCTGGGTGCTGGGGTCCTTAATCGGAATTGGAGTTGGTTTATTATTGTCACAAGTACCGTGGTACAGTGGAGATGTTTGTTTTGTACGCCATCCATACAGATAATTCTGTATATCAGTACATCAAGGTCATAAAATATAGTTACAGTTATGGTGCAGGCAGACATTAATGTTCAAGGGCCATGATTGTGAGGTCAAGAGTTCACATTTGACATACAAGAGGTCTATAACAGCCAGTAGAAACTGACCTTGAGCCTAGTGGAGATTGGAGAGAGGAGAAGAGAGAATGTCTGGGGTGGGCAGACCAATTATGTTGGCTGTTTTACCGAGGCAGTGAGAAGCGTAGATAGAGTCCATGGAGTTGGGGAGGGGTGGTTCCGTTTCCGTACTGGACTGAGCTGTGACCCCAAAGGAGATGGAGATCCCAGGGGTGACTGGGGAGGGGATGGGCCGTGGTAGTGGATTAGACAGAGGGTGGAGTTTCTGGGAATAGTGGAGCCTTGGGGGAATTGAGTGGGTGGAAGACCAGTCCCGTTCTGATGGGAAGCCCACTGATATTTCTGAAGTCACAATTTCCACCAAAGTTCACAGTTTAGACCAGGGGTCCACAGACCGCTTACTTAATGGCATTGGTCCATGGCATAAGAAAGGTTGGGAAGCCCTGGTTTCGAACATATAGAATAGAGCATTACAGTACAGGCCCTTTGGCTCAATATATTGTACTGACCTTTAAACCTACTCGAAGATCAATTGAACCCTTCCTTCCTACATAGCCCTCCATTTTCCTGTCATCCATGTGCCCATCCAAGAGTTTCCTAACTGTCCTGAATGCATCTGCCTCTACCATCACCCCTGGCAGGGGGTTGTATGTACCCACCACTCTGTGTGTGAAAAAACCTACCTCGCTATACTTTCCTCCAATCACCTTAAAATTATGCCCCTTGCTTAAAATAAATTTCCACATCAAAGTTCATATATATTGCTATATACTGCCTTGAGATTCAGTTTAACCAATTTCCCCTGGGATCAATAAAGTATGACTATGACTATGTTTCTTACAGGTATTTACGGGAACAAAAGAAATACGGTATAATTTTGCAAAAAAAACTACCCGTAAACAAAGACTGACAAACTTGACGGTTGACTTTAGTAACCATTGATTCTTTTTTAAATACACTAATTGATTGTAGATACCACACAGTGTTTCCCTGGTACAGGTACCAAGGTCACAGCTCTTAACTATTTAAGATGGTGACACGTTCTGGTCAGGTATCTGGCTGACACCACTCTAGTGCCCGGGAACGTGATGGCAAGTTTCCGGATTTAAGTGTGCTGCGTCAAGTATCCCAGTCCCTCCAGGGCTTTTAACTTCAGGATTCATTGTGGAATTATTTTGTGATAAATCCTGAGAGAGAAGACCCCCCTCTGCAGTGATGACCATGCAAGTACAAGATTGTCATGAAATCCCCAATGTCCTTCAAGATCTGTTGAAATCCTGCCACCCTGTTTGCCCTTCCCTGTCAGAGGCAATGGCATCTCTGCAGCCAGCTCTTGGCCCAAAACGTCGGCAGTTTGTTCCACTCCATAGGTGCTGCTGAGTTCCTCCAGCACTTTCTGTGTGTTGCTCTGGATTTCCAGCATCTGCAGAACCTCTTGTGCCAGCACTTTGATTCCTGGGATCATTCTTGTGAATCTGCTCTGGACCTCTCCAGAGTCAGCATTACTCTTTCTCAGATCGAGGGCCTGAAACACCTCAACATACTACGGTATTTTACTGCCTGGAGAAACTATGTATTGTACTGCTGGGGAGGAACCAGGATACATAGACCATCACCAGGCTGGCACGGTTAGCCTAGTGATTAGAGTAATGTATTACAGTGGGTCAGCCTCAATTTCACCGCTGTTTCTAAGGAGTTTATATACTCTTCCCATGATCACGTGGGTTTCCTCCAGATGCTCTGGTTTCCGCCCACATTCCGAAGATGTACAAGGGTCATAAGGCTAATTGATCACATGGGTGTTAATGGGCAGTACAGGCTCATTGGGACGGAAGGGTCTGTTATTGAACTGTGTCTCTAACTTCATTGGACATGTGATTAGGAAAGCGGAGTTAGAATGCACGGTAATTGTAGAAAAGATTGAAGGGAAGGAAAGCAAGAGGAAGACAAAGACAAATGATGATGGAGACAGCAGCCAGAGAACTGGAAATGATTACCAATGAATTGATCCACTTGACCCGAAACAGGAGTGTGTGGGCCATGGCAGTCAAAGCTCAAACTGGGCATGGCACCTGATGATGATGATGATCTCTAAATAAAATAAATATTTAGCTGTGGAACTAGAGTCAATGGCCACTTTAATACCTTTTACAGCTGCTTGTTAATTCAAGTATCTAATCAGCCAATCATGTGGCAGCAACTCAATGCATAAAAGCATGCAGACACGGTCAAGAGGTTCAGATGTTGTTGAAGCCAAGCATCACAATAGGGAAGAAATGTGCCAGACAGGGTGGATTGAGTATCTCAGAAACTGCTGATGTTCCCCTGGGATTTTCATCCACAACAGTCTCTATAGCAGGGGTTCCCAACCTGGGGACCACAGTAGGGGTCCATGGTATAAAAAATGCCTAGAGTTTACAGAGAATGGTGTGAAAATGAAAAAACATCCAGTGAGTAGCAGTTCTGTGGGTGAAAATGCCTTGTTAATGAGGGAGGTCAGAGGTGAACGGCCAGACTGGTTCAAGCTGACGGGAAGGTGATAGTAACTGAAATAACAACTCGTTACAACAGTGGTGTACAGAAGAGCATCTCCGAATGCATAACACATCAAACCCTGAAGTGGATGGACTACAGCAGCAGAAGACGAGGAACATACACGCAGTGGCCACTTTACAAGGTACAGGTGCTGTCTAATAAAATGGCTACTGCGTGTATTTCTGTATCTTTGTCTAAATCCTGCAGCTCCCTGCCCAACATTACTGTGGGATCACACTTACCAGAAGAATGGCAGTGGTTCTAGAACAAGGGGTTCCCAACCTGTTTTATGCCATAGACCAATACCATTAAGAAAAGGGTCCCGTGCTCTAGAAGATGGCTCACCTTCTCCTTCTCACAGCCAACTGGGGACAGGCAGTAAAAGCCCGCCACTCATTGATGCCCAGATCCCATGAATAGATAGAGAGCAAAGTTGGCAGAAATGTAAAAAGACGTAAGACGTAAGACAGAGGAGCAGAATTAGGCCATTCAGCGCATCGAGTCTGCTCCGCCATTCCATCATAGTTGATCGTGGATCGCATTCAACCCCATACACCTGCCTTCTCACCATATACTTTGATGCCCTGTCCAATCAGGAAACTATCAACTTCCACTTTAAATATACACATGGACTTGGCCTCCTCTGCAATCTATAGCAGAGCATTCCACCGATTCACTGCTCTCAGGCTAAAAAAAAATTCCTCCTTACCTCTGTTCCAAAAGGACGTCCCTCAATTTTGAGACTGTGCCCTCTAGTTCTGGATACCCCACCATAGGAAACATCCTCTCCATATCCACCCTATCTAGTCCTTTCAACATTCAGCAGGTTTCATGAAATTCCCATGCATTCTTCTGAATTCCAGTAAGTACAGGCCTAAAGCTGCCAAATGCTCCTCATATGTTAAGCCCTTAATTCCTGGAATCATCCTCATGAACCTCCTCTGGAGTCTCTCCAATGACAACACATTCTTTCTGAGATACAGGCTGAAAACTGTTGACAATACTCCAAGTGTGGCCTGACTAGTGTCTTATAAAGGCTCAGTATTAACTCCTTGCTTTTATATTTTATTCCCATTGAAATAAATGCCAACATTGCATTTGCTTTCTTAACGACAAAATCAACCTGTAAATTAACCTTCTGGGAGTCCTGCACGGGGACTCCTAAGTCCCTCTTCACCTCTAATGTTTGAACCTTCTCCCCATTTAGATAACAGTCCACACTATTGTTCCTTTCACGAAAATTATCGTACATTTCCCAACTGTATTCCATCTGCTACTTTTTGCCCATTCTTCCAATTTGTCTAAGTCCTGCTGAAATCGCATTACTTCCTCAGCACTATCTACCCCTCCACCTACCTCCATATCATCCACAAACTTTGCCACAAAACTGTCATTTCCAATACCCTAATCATTGAAAAACAATGTGAAAAATAGCAGTCCCAATACTGACCCCTGGGAAACACCACTAGTTACTGACAGCCAACCAGGAAAGGCCCCTTTTATTCCCACTCACTGCCTCCTGCCTGTCAGCCATTCCCCTATCCGTGCCAGGATCTGTTCTATAACGCCATAGGATTTTATCTTGTTAAGTGGCCTCATATGTGGCAGCTTATCAAAAGCCTTCTGAAAATCCAAGTAAATGACATCCACTGCCTCGCCTTTGTCCCTGCTTGTTACTTCCTTGAAGACCTTTAACAGATTTGTCAGGCATGATTTCCTTTTACAGAAACCATGCTGCCTTTGACTTATTTTATCATTAGTTCCCAAGTACCCCAAAACCTCATCCTTAATAATGGACTCTAACACTTTCCCAACCATTGATGTTAGGCTAACTTGCCTATAATTTCCTTTTTTTTTGCCTTCCTCCTTTCTTAAAGAATGGAATGACATTTGCAATCTTCCAGTCCTCTGGGACCATGCCAGAATCAAGTGATTCTTGAAAGATCATGACCAATGCATCTGTTATCTCCTCAGCAACCTCTCTCAGGACTCTGGGATATATTTCATCTGGTCCAAGTGACTTATCCATCTTAAGACCTTTTCAGTTTGCCTAGCACATTTTCCTTTGTAATAGCAATGGCACCCTGACACTTCTTCTGTGGGACATATCTATCCTGCACCTTGTGAACTATTTCCAGAAACTTCAGGCACCTCTGCTCTGCCATCATCCCTGCCAGTATCCCCCTCCAATCCAACTGGGCAAGCTCCTTCCTCATGCCTCTGTAATTCCCTTTATTCCATTGCGATACTGACACATGTGATTTACGCTTCTCTCTCTCAGACTGGTGAACATAACCACCCGCATTAACTTGGGGAGAGGAAGACACAGAGGTGGACGTGAAGAACAACTCAATAGAGTCTTCTCAGCAACATTGGCAGCAGCAGTGTGCATTTAAAGGTAATACATATTATGTAACACATCTCACTAATGCAACTCAGTTAGTGCACCTCAGGTAATGCACGTCACTGAATGCAACTCAGTTCTGTTCGCTTCAATATCGGAAGGATGTGAAAGCTTTAGAGAGGGCATACAAGGTGATAGAAGGCATAGATCAAGTGGATAGCCAGAGGATTTTAGCTGCTAATACAAGATGGCATAATTTTAAGGTATCACAAGCGCAAGAGATTCTACAGATGCTGGAAATCCAAAGCAACACACACAAAATGCTGGAGGATCAGGCGGCATCTATGGAAAAGAGTATACAGTTGATGTTTGAGGCCGGCCCCCTACATCAAGTTAACCTTAAGGTGATTGGAGGAAGGTACAGGAGGGATGTCAAGGTAGGTTTTTTTTAACACAGAGAGTGGTGGGTGTGTGGAGTATTGTGTTCAGTTCTGGTTACCTCACTATAGGAGAGGGTACAGAGCAGATTTACCAGGATGCTGCCTGGATTAGAGAGCATGTCTTATGAGGAAAGAGTGAGTGAGCAAGGGCTTTTCTTTTCGGAAAGAAGAAGGATGAGAGGTGACTTAATATGAGAGTCTAGTACGAGAGGGCATGACTTAAGGATTGAAGGGCACCCATTCAGAACAGAGATGCAAAGAAATTTTTTTAGCCAGAGGGTGGTGAATCTGTGGAATCTGTTGCCACGGGCGGCAGTGGAGGCCAAGTCATTGGGTGTATTTAAGACAGAGATTGATAGGTATCTGAGTAGCCAGGGCATCAAAGGTTATGGTGAGAAGGCGGGGGAGTGGGACTAGATGGGAGAATGGATCAGCTCATGATAAAATGGCGGAGCAGACTCGATGGGCCGAATGGCCGACTTCTGCTCCTTTGTCTTATGGTAAGAGGCACAGATAGAGTGGACAACTAGAGACTTTCTCCCAGGGTGGAAATGGTGAATACCAGGAGGCATAATTTTGAGGTGGGAGAGTGGTGGGTGTGCAGATACATCAGTGGTGTTTAATGGGATCTTAGATCAGCACATGGATGAAAGAAAAACGGAGGGTTATGTGTGAGGGAAAGGTTAGCTTGATCTTAGAGTAGATTATGGGCTGAAGGACCTATACTGTGCCATAATATTCTCAATTCTAAGTTCTCACAGAAATGTAATGCATGTCATTTAATGCCCCTCAGGGATTCAAGTCGGTTGATACCCCGTATGTGATGCACCTCTATGAGTGGCCTTTAGCCGGCACATCTCAGCTAAGACACTGATTAAATTGCTGTTTTTAACAGAATGACATCTCCCTCACAGGATAAAGCCTGGGTTGTGTGGTTTATAGAATCGTAGAGTCATGGAGAAGTACAGCACAGAAACAGGCCCTTTGGCCCATCTAGTCCATGTTGAAATCATTTGAACTGCCTGCTTCCATCAACCTGCACATAGCCTCTGTACCCCTATCATCCATGTACCTATCCAAACTTCTCTTAAACGTTGAAATTGAGCTCGCATGCACCACTTGTGCTGGCAGCTCATTTCACACTCTCTTGACTCTCTGAGTGAAGAAGTTTCCCTTAAACATCACCTTTCACTCCTAACACATAACCTCTGGTTGTAGTCCTACCCCACCTCCTTGGAAAAAGCCTGCATGCATTTACCCCACATAATTTTGTATACCTCTATCAAAAATCCTCTCAATCTTCTGTGTTCTAATGAATACAGTCCTAACCTGTTCAATATTTCCCCATGACTCAGGTCCTCCAGACCCAGCAACATCCTTGTAAGTTTTCTATGTACTCTTTCAAACTTATTTACCTCTTTCCTGCAGGTAGGTGATCAAAACTGCACACAATGCTCCAAATTAGGCCTCACCGATGTCTAAAACAACTTCAACATAACATCCCATCTCCTGTACTCAATATATTGAGTTATGAAGGCCAATGTGCCAAAAGCTTTCTTTACAAGCCTATCTACTTGTAAAGCAACTTTCAGCAAATTATGGACCTGTGTTCTCAGATCCCTTTGTTCTACCACGCTCCTCAGTGCCCTATCGTTCACTGTGTAAGACCTATCCTGGTTAGCGCTTAACATCAAAGGATATACTTTGTATCAAGACAGGGAGGAAGGCATAGGCTCTGTTGGTAAGAGATGGAATTACCATAAGACCATAAGATATAGGAGCAGAAGTAGGCCATTCAGCCCAACAAGTCTGCTGCATCATTCAAACATGGGCTGATCCAATTCTTCCAGTCATCCCCACTCCCCTGCCTTCTCTCCATACCCTTTGATGCTCTGGCTAATCAAGAACCTGTCTATCTCTGCCTCAAATACACCCAATGACTTGGCCTCCACAGCCGCTCGTGGCAACGAATTCCACAGATTTGCCACGCTCTGGCTAAAGTAATTTCTCCACATCTCAGTTCTAAATGGACGTCCTTCAATCCTGAAGTCGTGCCCTTTTGTCCTAGACTCCCCTATCATGGGAAATAACTTTGTCATATCTAATCTGTTCAGGCCTTTTAACATTCGGAATGTTTCTGAGATCCCCCCTCATTCTCCTGAACTCCAGGAAATACAGCCCAAGAGCTGCCAGACGTTCCTCATACGGTAACCCTTTCATTCCTGGAATCATTCTCATGAATCTTCTCTGAGCCTTCTCTGAATTACATCTTTAGAAAGAAGTGACATAGGGTCAGAGAATATTGAATCTTTGTGGGTGGAGTTAATAAATTGCAAGGGTAAAAAAAACCATTGTGGGAATCATATTTAGGCCTCCATAGAGTAAGAGATTGCAAATAGAGCTGGAAAAGGCATGTAATAAGGGTAATGACACAATTATATTGAGGGACTTCAATATGCAAGGGGATTGGGAAAACCAGGTTGGTGTCATAGAAACATAGAAAATAGGTGCAGGAGTAGGCCATTCGGCCCTTCGAGCCTGCACCGCCATTCAGTATGATCATGGCTGATCATCCAACTCAGAACCCTGTACCAGCCTTCCCTCCGTACCCCCTGATCCCTTTAGCCACAAGGGCCTTATCTAACTCCCTCTTAAATATAGCCAATGAACTGGCCTCAACTGTTTCCTGTGGCAGAGAATTCCACAGATTCACCACTCTCTGTGTGAAGAAGTTTTTCCTAATCTTGGTCCTAAAAGACTTCCTCTTTATCCTCAAACTGTGACCCCTCGTTCTGGACTTCTCCAACGTCGGGAACAATCTTCCTGCATCTACCTGTCGGATCGCAAGAGGGAGAATTTGTTAAATGCCCTATGAGATGGCTTTTTAGAACAGTTTGTGCTTAAACCTACTCACCCCCCCCCCCGTCTTTCTTCCCGGACCTCCTGTCCCATGATCCTCTCGTATCCCCTTTTGCCTATCACCTGTCCAGCTCTCGGCTCTATCCCTCCCCCTCCTGTCTTCTCCTATCATTTTGCATCTCCCCCTCCCCCTCCAGCTTTCAAATCCCTTACTCACTCTTCCTTCAGTTAGTCCTGACGAAGGGTCTCGGCCTGAAACGTCGACTGCGCCTCTTCCTATAGATGCTGCTTGGCCTGCTGCGTTCACCAGCAACTTTGATGTATGAGGCTATCTTAGATTGGGTGTTATGTAATGACCCAGATCTTATTAGGGAGCTTAACGTAAAGGAACCCTAAGGAGGCAGTGATCATAATATGATTGAATTCATACTGCAATTTGAGAGGGAGAAGCATAAGTCAAATGTATCAGTATCGCAATGGAATAATGAGAATTACAGAAGCATGAGAGAGGAGCTTGCCCAGGTAGATTGGAGGAGGATACAGGTGTGGATGACAGCAAAGCAGAGATGGTTGAATTTTCTGGGAATAGTTCACATGGTGCAGGATAGATATGCCCCACAGAAGAAGTTGTTCTCAAATGGCAGGTGTAGGCAACTGTGGCTGACAGGGGAAGTTAAGGACTGCATAAAAGCCAAGGAAAGAGCATATAAGATAGCAAAAGTGAGTGGGCAGTTGGATGATTGGGAAGCTTTTAAAATCCAACAAAAGGCAACTAAAAATGCTATGAGAAGGGAAAAGATGAAATATCGGGGCAAACTAGTCAATAATATAAAGCAGGATACCAAAAGGTTTTTCAGTTATATAAAGAGTGAGGTGAGAGTTGATATTGGATCACTGGAAAACGATGCTAGTGAGGGTAGTAATGGGGGATAAAGAAATGGCAGATGAACTTGGCAAAACACAGAAAATGCTTCAGGAACTCAGCAGGCTAGGCAGGATCTATGAAAAAGAGTACAGTTGAAGTTTCGGGCCGCGACCCTTCAGCAGGACTGTTCTGGGGAAGGTACGACCTGTACAAAAAGGATGGGTTACACCTGAACCTAAAGGGGTCCAATATCCTGGCCAGCACATTTAATAGAGCTGTTAGGGAGGGTTTAAACTAATTTGTCAGGGGGATGGGAACCAGAGTGATATGGCTGAGGAAGGGGAAAACAGAAATAAATCAAAGATAGCATGCAGCAGAGATGATAGAAAGGACAGGCATGAGATGAGGCATAATCACAGCCAGTGGGATGAGTTACAGGGCAATAGAGGCGTGATGCAGTTAAAACAGAAAGCAACAAACAACGGACTGATAGTGGTATACTTTATGACTTTACTTTATACTTTATTGTCACCAAACAATTGATACTAGAACGTACAATCATCACAGCGATATTTGATTCTGCACTTCCCGCTCCCTGGATTACAAATCGATAGTAAATATTAAAAATTTAAATTATAAATCATAAATGGAAAATAGAAAAATGGAAGGTAAGGTAATGCAAAAAAACCGAGTGGCAGGTCGGGATATTTGGAGGGTACGGCCCAGATCCGGGTCAGGATCCATTCAGCAGTCTTATCACAGTTGGAAAGAAGCTGTTCCCAAATCTGGCCGTACGAGTCTTCAAGCTCCTGAGCCTTCTCCTGGAGGGAAGAGGGATGAAGAGTGTGTTGGCTGGGTGGGTCGTGTCCTTGATTATCCTGGCAGCACTGCTCCGACAGCGTGCGGTGTAAAGTGAGACCAAGGACGGAAGATTGGTTTGTGTGATGTGCTACGCCATGTTCACGATCTTCTGCAGCTTCTTCCGGTCTTGGACAGGACAACTTCCATACCAGGTTGTGATGCACCCTAGAAGAATGCTTTCTACGGTGCACCTATAAAAATTAGTGAGGGTTTTAGGGCTCAGGCCAAATTTCTTTAGTTTTCTCAGGAAGTAAAGGCGCTGGTGGGCCTTCTTGGCAGTGGACTCTGCTTGGTTGGATCAAGTCAGGTCATTTGTGATATTGATCCCGAAGAACTTAAAGCTCTTGACCTGTTCCACTTGCGCACCACAGATGTAAATGGGGTTATGCGGTCCGCTACTTCTTCTGAAGTCAACAACCAATTCCTTCGTCTTGCTGACGTTGAGGGATAGGTTATTGTCTTCGCACCATGCCAGCAGGTTCTTAATTTCCTCTCTGTACTCAAACTCATCATTACCCGAGATACGGCCTACAATTGTTGTGTCATCAGCAAACTTATATATTGAGTTCAATGGAAACTAGGCTACACAATCATGGGTGTACAGTGAATACAGCAGGGGTCTGAGTACACAGCCTTGTGGGGCACCGGTGCTCAGAGTGATTGTAGAGGAGAGCTTGTCCCCTATTTTTACAGCCTGGGTCCTGTCTGTGAGGAAGTTGAAGATCCAGCTGCAGATCTGAGTGCTAAGGCCCAGGTTCCGGAGCTTAGGAATCAGTTTATTTGGAATGATGGTATTAAAGCCAGAGCTGTAGTCAATGAAAAGGAGCCTTACATATGCGTCTTTATTCTCCAGGTGTTCTAAGGAGGAATGTAGGGCCAGAGAGATGGCATCTGCCATTGACCTGTTGCTCCGGTAAGCGAATTGCAAAGCGTCGAGGTTGACCGGTAGGCTGTGGTTGATGTGTGCCATAACCAATCTCTCGAAGCACTTCATAGCAATTGATGTCAGAGCCACAGGTCGATAGTCATTCAGGTATGCCACCTTGCTCTTCTTCGGCACTGGGATTATCGTTGCCTTCTTAAAACACGAGGGGATCTTAGACTGAAGCAATGAGCAGTTGAAGATGTCAGCAAACACTCCAGCTAGCTTGCTTGCACAGGCCCTGAAAACCCGTCCTGGGACACCATCTGGGCCCATCGCCTTCCTTGGATTTATCTTCAGGAAGGCCCTGCACGCAGCATAAGAAATAAAATGGACGATCTTGAAATTCAGCTAAAGATTGGCAAGTATGATGTTGTGGCCATCTCTGAAACTTAGCAAAAGGTTGGCTGTTTTTGGGTGCTGAACGTCCAAGGATATACCGTGTATTGGAAAGATAGTTTAGTAGGCAGAGGGGGTGGTGTGACCCTGTGTATAAGAAATAATATTAAACCATTAGAAAGGGATGACATAGGATCGGAAGGTGTAGAGTCTCTAAGGGTTGAGTTAAGAAATGGCCAGGGTAGAAGGACACTAATGGCAGTTGTATACTGGCCTCCAAACAGCAGCCGGGATGTGGATTACAAATTACAGCAGGAGATAGAAAAGGCGTGTCGGAAGGGCAATGTCATGATAGTCGTTGGGGATTTTAACATAAAAGTGGATTGGGAAAACCAGGCCAGTACTGGACTTCAAGAGAGAGAATTTGTAGAATGTCTAAGGGATGGCTTTTTAGAACAGCTTCTTGTTGAGCCCACTAGGGGATTGGCTGTGCTGGATTGGGTGTTGTGCAATGATCCGGAGGTGATAAGAGAGTTTAAGGTTAAGGAACCCTTAGGGAACAGTGATCACAATATGATCGAGTTCACTTTGAAATTTGAGAAGGAGAAACTATATTCCAATGTGCCAGTATTTCAGTGGAATAAAGGTAATTAAAATAGTATGAGAGGTGAACTGGCCAAGGTTGACTGGAGTTTCTGCGAAAAATGAAGGAAGTGCAAGACAGGTATACCTGTATTCCAAATAAGAAAAAAATTTCGAATGGCAGAAGGACACTACCATGGCTGACAAGTGAAGTCAGAGCCAAAGTAAAAGCAAAAAGGAAGGCATACAAGGAAACCAAAGCTAGTGGGAAGTTAGAGGATTGGGAAGTTTTTAAAACTTTCAGAAGGAAACTAACATGGTCATTATGAAGGAAAAGATGAATTATGAAAGGAAGCTGGCGACCAATATCAAAGAAGATACAAAAACCTTTTCTAAGTATATAAAGGGAAAAAGAGAGTTGAGGGCAAATATAGGACCAATAGAAAATGACGCTAGAGATATTGTAATGAGAGATGCAGAGATGGCAGAGGAACTGAATGCGTATTTTGCATCAGTCTTCACAGTGGAAGACGTCTGCAGTATACCAGACATTCAAGAGTGTCAGGGAAGTGAAGTATGTGCAGTGAAAATTATGACTGTGAAGGTGCTCAGGAAGCTTAATAGTCTGAGGGTGGATAAATCTCCTGGTCCTGATGGAATGCACCCTTGGGTTCTGAAGGAAGTAGCTGGAGAGATTACAATGACCTTTCAAGAATCGATAGATTCTGGCATTATACCGGATGATTGGAAAATTGCAAATGTTACTCTGCTATTTAAGAAGGGTGGGAGGCAGCAGAAAGGAAACTCTAGACCTGTTAGCTTGATATCAGTGGCTGGGAAGTTGTTGGAATCAATTGTTAGGGATGAGATTACAGAGTACCTGGAGATACATGACAAGATAGGCCAAAGTCAGCATGGTTTCCTGAAAGGAAAATCCTGCCTGACTAACCTACTGCAATTTCTGAGGAATTTACAAGCAGGGTAGACAAAGGAGATGTAGTAGATGTGGTGTACTTGGTTTTTCAGAAGGCCTTTGACAAGGTGCCATGCATGAGGCTGCTTAGCAAGATAAGAGCCCATGGAATTATAGGGAAGTTACTAGCATGGGTGGAACATTGGCTGATCAGTAGAAAACAGATAGTGGGAATAAAGGGATCCCATTCTGGCTGGCTGCCGGTTACCAGTGGAGCTCCACAGGGGTTGATGTTGGGACCACTGCTTTTCACGACGTATGTCAATATTTTGGACTATGGAATTAATAGACTTGTAGCTAAATTTGCCAATGATACAAAGATCGGTGGAGGAGCAGGCAGTGTTGAGGAAACAGAGAGCCTGCAGAGGGACTTAGATAGTTTAGGGGAATGGGAAAAGAAGTGACAAATGAAATACAATGTTGGAAAGTGTATGGTCATGCACTTTGGTGGAAGAAATAAACTGGCAGACTATTATTTAGATGGGGAGAGAAATCAAAATGCAGAGATGCAGTGGGACTTGGGAGTCCTTGTGCAGGATACCCTAAAGGTTAACCTCCAGGTTGAGTCGGTGGTGAAGAAGGCCAATGCAATGTTGGCATTCATTTCTAGGGGTTTAGAATATAAGAACAGGGATGTGATGTTGAGGCTCTATAAGGCACTCATGAGACCACACTTGGAGTATTGTGTGCAGTTTTGGGCTCCTTATTTTAGAAAGGATATACTGACATTGGAGAAGGTTCAGAGAAGATTCACAAGAATGATTCCAGGAATGAAAGGGTTACCGTATGAGGAACGTCTGGCAGCTCTTGGGCTGTATTCTCTGGAGTTCAGGAGAATGAGGGGGGATCTCATAGAAACATTCCAAATGTTAAAAGGCCTGAACAGATTGGATATGAGAAAGTTATTTCCCATTGTGGGGGAGTCTAGGACAAGAGGGCACAACTTCAGGATTGAAGGACGTCCATTTAGAGCAGAGATGCAGAGAAATTACTTTCGTCAGAGGATGGTAAATCAGTAGAATTTGTTGCCACGAGTGACTTTGGAGGTCAAGTCATTGGATGTATTTAAGGCAGAGAGAGATAGGTTCTTGATTCGCCAGAGCATCAAAGGGTATGGGGAGAAGGCAGGGGAGTGGGGATGACTGGAAGAATTGGATCAGTCCATGATTGAATGACGAGGCAGACTCGATGGGCCAAATGACCCACTTCTGCTCCTATATCTTATGGTCTTATGGTCTTAAACTCAAAGGTCTTAAGGTGGATATGTCACCTGGACTAGATGGACTATATCCCAGAGTCCTGAGAGAGGTTGCTGAAGAAGTAACGGATGTATTGGTCATGATCTTTCAAGAATCACTTGAATCTGGCATGGTCCTGGAGGTCTGGAAAATTGGTAATGTCACTCCACTCTTTAAGAAGGGAGAAAGACAAAAGAAAAGAAATTATAGGCCAGTTAGCCTAACCTCATTGGTTGGAAAACTGTTGAAGTCTATTATTAAGGATGAGGTTTCAGAGTACTTGGAGACTAATGATAAAATAAGTCAAAGTCCGCATGGTTTCTGTAAAGGGAAATCTTGCCTGACAAATCTGTTAGAGCTGTTTGAGGAAGTAACAAGCAGGGTGGACAAAGGAGAGGCAGTGGATGTCATTTACTTGGATTTTCAGAAGGCATTTGATAAGGTGCCACACATGAGGCTGTTTAACAAGCTAAAATCATATGGCATTACAGGAAAGATACGGGCATGGATAGAGGAATGGCTGACAGGCAGCAGGCAGCAAATGGGAATAAAGGGGGGCCTTTTCTGTTTGGCTGCCAGTGACTAGTGGTGTTCCTCAGGGGTCAGTATTGGGACCGCTGCTTTTCACATTGTTTGTCAATGATTTGGATAATGGAATTGATGGCTTTGTGGCAAAGATTGCAGATGATATGAAGATAGATAGAGATGTAGGTAGTGCTGAGGAAGCAATGCAATTGCAGCAGGACTTAGACAAATTGGAAGACTGGGCAAAAAAAGTGGCAGATGGAATACAGTGTTGGGAAAGGAACAACAGTGTGGACAATTATCTAAATGAGGAGAAAATTAAAGCATCAGTGTTGCAGAGGAACTTAGGAGTCCTCGTGCAAGACTCCCAGACAGTTAATTTACATTACAGGTTTGTGGTAAAGGCAAGGTTATTTCAAAGGGAATAGAATATAAAAGCAAGGAGATAATGCTGAGTCTTTATAAGACACTAACAGGCTACACTTGGTGTATTGTCAACAGTTTTGGGCCCTATATCTCAGAAAGGATGTGTTGTCATTGGAGAAGGTCCAGAGGAGGTTCACAAGGATTATTCCGGGAATGAAGGGGTTAACATATGAGGACCATTTGGCAGCTTTGGGCCTGTACTCACTGGAATTTAGAAGAATGCATGGGGATCTCATTGAAACCTACCAGATGTTGAGAGGACTAGATAGGATGGATGTGGAGAGGATGTTTCCTATGGTGGGGGTATCCAGAACTAAGGGGCACAGCTTCAAAATTGAGGGGTGACCTTTTAGAACAGAGGTAAGGAGGAACTTTTTTAGCCAGAGAGTAGTGAGTCTGTGGAATGCTCTGCCACAGACTGCAGTGCAGGCCAGGTCTGTGGGAATATTTAAAGCAGAAGTTGATAGTTTCCTGATTGGTCAGAGCAACAAAGGATATGGTGAGAAGGCAGGTGTATGGGGTTGAGTGGGATCTGGGATCAGCCATGATGGAATGGTGGAGCAGACTCGATGGGCTGAATGGCCTTATTCTGCTTCTATGTCTTGTGGTCTTATAGTCCTACCGGTGCAAAATCTCGCACTGTCTGCATTTAATTCCATCTTTCCATTTTCCCAGCTGATGCAGCTCCCTCTGCAAGCCATGACAGCCATCCTCACTGTCCACTACACCCCGCCCCCCCCAAATCTTGGTGTCATTTGCAAATTTGCTGATCCAGTTAATCATATTATCATTGATCTAGATGACAAACAACAACGGACCCAGCATCAATCCCTGCAGCACACCAACAGTCACGGGCCTCCACTCAGAGAGGCAACCCTCTGCTACCACTCTCTGGCTTCTCCCACAAAGCTAATATCTGATCCAATTTACTACCTCATCTTAAATGCTGAGCAACTGAACCCTCTTGACCAGCCTCCCATGCGGGGCCTTGTCAAATGCCTTGCTAAAGTCCATGTAGACAATATCCACTGCCTTGCCTTCATCCACTTTCCTGATAACATCCTCCAGAAATTCAATAAGATTGGTTAGACTTGACCTACCATGCCGAAAGCTATGCTGACTATCCTTAATCAGTCCATGTCTATCCAAACACTTATATATTCGGTCCCTAAGGACACCTTCCAATAACTTTCCCTAAACTGATGTCAGACTCACTGGTCTATAATTTCCCAGTTTATGTTTAGAGCCTTTTTTAAACAGTGGAACAGTATTATCTATCCTCCAATCCTCTGGTACCTCTCCTGTCACTAAGGATGATTTAAATATCTCTGTTAGAGCCTTGGCAATTTCTGCACTTGCCTCCCGTAGACTCCAAGGGAACACCTTGTCAGGCCCTGGGGATTTATCCACCCTGCTTTGCCTCGGGACAGCGAATACCTCCAGTGAAAGCCACTTTGCCTCACCTCTATAGACTCTCTGTCCATCCCCTGAGTAAATACAGATGCAAAGAATTAATTTAAGATCTCCCCCATCTCTTTTGATTCCACACGTGGATCACCATTCTGATCTTCCAGAGGACCAATTTTGTCCGTAGCAATCCTTTTGCTCCTAACATACCTGTAGTTTCCCTAAGGATCCTTCTTCACCTTGTCAGCTAGAGCAACTTTAGGCCTTCTTTTTGCCTTCCTGATTTCTTTCTTACGTGTTCTCTTGCATTTCATACGCACCTCATTTGTTCCTACTAGCCTATTCCTGCTAGGCACCTCATTTTTTCTCTTAATCATGGCCTCAATTTCTCTTGAAAACCAGGGTTCCCCACACTAGTTATCTTTACCTTTTATTCTGACACAAGTTTTGTACTCCCAAAATTTCACTTTTGAAGGTCTCCTACATACCAAGTATATCTTTGCCAGAAAACGGCATGTCCCAATCCCCACTTGCCAGATCATTTCTAATACCATCAGAATTGCCCTTTCTTCAATTTAGAATCTCAATCCATGGACCAGACGTATCTCCTTGCATAATTGCTTTGAAACTAATGGCATTGTGGTCACTGCATGCAAGGTGTTTCTCTACACAAATTTCTGTCACCTGCCCTGTCTCATTCCCAAATAGCAGATCAGATATCACACACTCTCTCATTAGCACTTCTATGTACTGATTAAGGAAACTTTCCATATACATTTGACAAACTGTATCCCATCTAGTCCTTTTACAGTATGGGATTTCCAGTCAATATTTGGAAAGTTAAAATAACCTTATGTTTCTTGCAATAGTCTGTAATCTCTCTACAAACTTGTTCCTCTAAATCCCCAGGACTGTTGGGTGGTCTGTAATATTGCCCCATTAACGTGGTCATACCTTTCTGATTTCTCAGTTCCACCCATAATGCCGAGTCGAGATCTCCAGTCTATCCTGTCTGGGCACTGCCGTGACATTTTCCCTGACTAGTAAAGCCACCCCTCCTCCTTTAATCCCGCGTGCTCTGTCACGTCTGAAACAACAGAGGCATGGGATACTGAGCTGCCAGTCCTGCCCCTCCTGCAACCAAGTCTCACTAATGGCTACAATGTCATAATTCCAGGTGTGGATCCATGCCCTGAGTTCGCTGGCTTGCCTATGGTACTTCTTGCATTGAAATAAACACAGCTCAGGGCACTAGTCGCATCACGTTCAACCTTTTGATATATCGTCGGCTACAGAAGTATGCGTTTGATAGGCTGTCCTGAGTGATGCCAAAGATACAGTCAATAGCATCAAAGTACAAGTTGTCACCATGGACTAACTTGAAATTCATTTTCTTACTGGATCAATACCTGTGGTGGGGAAGGGCAGAATTGAGCAACACAGTTTTAACGTTAGCGCACACTTGACAAATCCTGATCTCCCGGCTGACTTGGCTGTGGTCCTTGCTAGTGTAGCACTTTCCCTGTAGCCCCATTTTCCGCATTCCCAATTCAGCATCTCAATGTACTTGTTAATGGGAATATCAGTCTGTCTGGCAGATAATCCTGTCATTAGTACATCAAGGTAATAAAAAGCTTTTCATTTTACTGTGAACCAAATGACAATAATCATTATGGAATAATAAACAAACCAATAAACAATGGTTTGAAACACTCCCAGCCGTGAGCCATGGTTTTGAAATAAAAATAATTGTTGGAGTTAAGACCATAGACCGTAAGACAAAGGAGCAGAATTAGGCCACTCGGCCCATTGAGTCTGCTCTGCTATCCCATCATGGCTGATTATTATCCCTCCCAACCCTATTCTCCAACTTCTCCCTGTAATCTTTCACATCCTGTCTAATCAAAATCTATCAACCTTCTCTATCAATATGGCCGTCTATGGCATTGAATTCCACAGATTCACCACCTTCTGGCTAAAGAAATTCCTCCTCATCCCTGTGTTAAATGGATGTCCCTCTATTCTAAGACTGTGCCCTTTGGTCCTAGACTCCCTCACCACTGGAAACATCCTCTGCATGTCCACTCTATCCAGCTTTTTCAGTATTCGATAGGTTTCAATGAAATCCCCCCTCATTCTTTTAAACTCCAGCGAGCGCAACACCAGAGCCGTCAAACACACCTTGTACTCACTATAGCCCTCTTATTGCCAGAGTCATTCTCGTGAACCTACTTTGATCCCTCACTCGAGCCAGCACAACTTTTCTTAGGTAAGAACTGCTGACAATAGTCCAATGCAACCTGACCAATGCCTGGCAGAGCCTCAGCATTACAACCATGTTTTATATTCTAGTCCTTACAAAATAACTGCTGACACTGCAGCTGAATTCCTTACCAATGGAACTGCTTTGGCAGTGATAACACTGGGCAGGTGCCACTCCCTCAGTATTGATAAATTGGTAACCTGGTTTATTATTGACACATGAACCGAGCTGCACTGAAGCAGCTTGTTTCCGAAATACAGAGTATTTCAAAATCAGAATCCGGTTCGTCACTGGCATATGTTGTGAAATATGTTGATTATTGGCAGCAGCTCACTGCAATGCACTATAAAATACAATAGGATATATTATATAAAGTTAAGTAAGTGGTAAAACAAAGGAACAAAAAAGAAAAAGGTGATAAAATCAGTTAGAATACTACCCTGGGTACACCTGTGGAAATCTGCGAGAGTCTTTGGTAATATGCCAATTCTCCTCAAACTCTCAGTGAAATCTAGCCACTGTCATACCTTCCTTTGTACTTAGACATGTGACCATAAGAAACAGGAACACAATGAGGCCATTTGGCCCATCGAGTCTGCTCCGCCATTTCTAAAGCTGTGTATTTATTATTGAGGGCAACAGCCACAATCTGCACTGGCTGTGCATTTCCCCTCCTTCTCCTGACAGTCACCCAGTTACCTGTCTCCTACAATCTAAGGGTGACGATGTCCCTGTAGCTCCTGTCTGTTACCTCCCGTATGAGTTAAAGGCCTTCTAGCTGCAGCTCCAGTTCCTTAATACGTTCGCTCGGGGGCTGCAGCTGGTGCAGATGTGTGTATCTGAGAGACCGGGGGTCTCCCAGACCTCCCACATCCCAGACACACAGTACAAAACACTGCCCCTGGAGCCATTCTCACTACACTGCCGTGCCCAAGCCTGACGAACCAAAGGCACGCTAAAGACAAGCACGCTCAGAAGGATGCCTACTCACAGAACAGCTGCTCTGCTTTTATTCGCCCTTTCCAATGAATCCCTCTCTGTTGATTGGTCGCCAGGTAACCAAGAGAAACCGCCCTGAAGCTCTGCCTTTGAAACCTGGATCACAAACCTAATTGAAAAGGTAACTGCACCACTACGTTGGGCCCAGGATAGATCCACGTTCAATAGTCTTCTAACAGTGGGGTGGAAGCTGGGGGTACGAGCTTTCAGGCTGCATCTTCTGCCCGATGGGAGGGGGGAGGAGAGAGAATGTCCGGGTGGGTGGGGGTCTTTGATGACGTTGGTTGCTTCACTGAGGCAATGAAAAGTGTAGACAGAGTCCACGGAGGGGAGGCTGGTTTGCTGTGATGTGCTGAGCTGTGTCCACAACTCTGCAAGTTCCTTGCGGTTACGTGCAGAGAAGGCGCCGTACCAAGCCGTGATGTTTACGCAGTGTGCCTATTGTTGAGGAACTGGTGGACTTTCTTGGCCATGACGTCGACGTAGTTGACCAGGACAGTCTGTTGGTGATGTTTACACCTCAGATCCTGAAGCTCTCAAACCTCTCAAGTTCAACACCTTTGATGTCGACAGGAGCATGTGCACTCCCACCCCCTTCCTGAAGTCAACGCCTAGCTCTTTTGTTAATGTAGGGGGAAGGCGTTTAATAATAATAAAAATAACTTATTTATCACACAGACAATGTAGTTCAAAGTGCCTTACAATGGGATAAAGTGCAAACATGAAAATAAAATTAAAAATAACCATAAAACTAAAAGACAAAAAAAAGTTAGTTAAAAGCAAGGTTAAATAAATAGGTTTTGAGCTGGTGTTTAAAAGTGTCAACCAAGTCTGCATCCCTTATAGATTACGTATTGAATTCCACAGTTTAGGAACATCATTCATAAAAGCCAATTTGCCAATTACACTGGACAACAGAGATTTTGCTTCCTGAATACTTTTGGGTGAATCTTATGTATTTTGGGCTGCTGATCATGACAATCATGACGGCACTTCCCTATCATGCACCATTTCGTTAAAATCGCCTATATTTGTAATTTCAATTCATAATTCAGGTCAATTAAAATGATGCCCAGAATGTAAGCTGAAAAGTTTTCTATCCTGTCCAGGCATGCTTAGGCAGGGCAGGTTTTAAAAAGGCTGTTCTGAGCATTGTGTTTGCATGTATATCAGTTTGTGAACACATTGATGTGAATGCTCTAAGCGCATAGCATATTGTGTGTACTCATTATAATAAAGTAATTGTATTTTCAGGAGTGCTGTGATAGTAAAATATCTCCCAATGTTGCAACAGCAGTGATACTTTCTGTTATATTTGTGGTGAGTATAAGCTTAAATCTCAAAGATGGAGCATGACTCCTCCTTTTAAGAAATCCTGTGAGTTCTACTTTGGGTGTAAACTTGGCGACTAAGACAAAGCCTGGGCTCCTCACATTTGTTGCGCAGAATGTGCTGTCGATCTTAGAGCTTGGCTTAGATGTGCTCGGAAGTCAATGCCATTTACTGTCCCGATGTTTGACGAGAGCAGAAGGATCATGTGACAGACTGCAACTTCTGTCTGACATGTGTATCTGGTTTATATACTCAGGACAAGAAATCCATTGAATACCCCAATCTGTCTTCAGCCATGAGACCTGCGGCACATGATGATAGTCTTCCAGTACTGAAGCCACCAGAGACATGGAGTCTAGAGGAGGCAGATGAAGATGCCGTGATGCACGAGTCAGGAATGGAAAACGACACTGATACTGATACAGAACTCGAACACTTTATGTCGAGTGAGCCTCATCTGATAACTCAATCTGAGTTAAATGACCTGGTCAGAGACTTGGGTTGGTCAAAGGCAAAAGCAGAATTCAGATTCAGAATCAGAATCAGGTTTATTATCACCGGCAAATGACATGAAATTAGTTAACTTGGCAGCAGCAGTTCAATGCAATACATAATATAGAAAAAAATAATAATAATAAATAAGTAAATCTTATTCAGTATACCTTATACAGTGTACATGTATTGAATAGGTTAAAAATCGTGCAAAAAACAGAAATACTAAATATTAAAAAAAAGTGAGGTAGTGTCCAAGAGTTCAACGTCCATTTAGGAATTGGATGACAGAGGGGAAGAAGCTGTTCCTGAATCGCTGAGTGTGTGCCTTCAGGCTTCTGTATCTCCTACCTGATGGTAACAGTGAGAAAAGGGCATGCCCTGGGTGCTGGAGGTCTTTAATAATGGATGCTGCCTTTCTGAGACACCGCTCTGTGAAGATGTCCTGAGTACTTTATAGGCTAGTGCCCAAGATGGAGCCGACTAAATTTACAACCCTCTGCAGCTTCTTTTGGTCCTGTGCAGTAGGAAGACTGCAAGGGTGGAATCTGCTGTCGCCAGGCACAAATATTTCTGTGAAGGATTTTAATATTTGATATACATGTTTCCCACAATAACTAATGCTAAGATTAAGGAAGGCATTTTTGTAAGTCCACAAATCAATGATGGGCAACTCGAAAAACTTCTAGCAGGACCCGAGAAAATCACTTGGAAGGAATTCAAGGAAGTTGTTGAGAGTTTGTTGACAACATGCTTCAAACATACAAAACAGTGTAGTGCAACATGTCACTAAAGATTAATTTTCAGCATTCCCATTTAGATTCTTCCCTGTAAATGATATTGTATCTGTTAAATAGGGGCTGTGGACAATTCTGATTTGATGGAGATGGATGTGAAAGCACAGAGGAACATCTGGAAAAATTTCTGAAACGCTCGTTCGCTGCTGTCGTTACTGTGTGGTCGGGAATCTTTCGGAGGGTAGGCCTCAAAATCCCCGGCTTTGCCTGCTGTTGGTAACCGAGATGGAGGTCGAATCGTTTGGATAGAGATGGCGCTCGGTACTCGGTGTCGGAGAGCTGATCAGAGCTCGAAGTTTTCGGATGACTCCGTGTCGGACCGTGGAAGGGAGAGTTTTTCTTCCTTCTCCCATCTGCGTGAGATGTGGGACATTTGAGAGACTTTGAACTTTTACTGTGCTCATGGACTTCTTCATCAAGTTATGGTATTGTTGCACTGTTGTAACTATATGTTATAATTATGTGGTTTTGTTAGTTTTTTTCGGTCTTGGTGTCCTGTGTTTTGTTATATCACACCAGAGGAAATATTGTATCATTTCTTAATGCATGCATTACTAAATGACAATAAAAGAGGACTGCGTGTCTTCATAATCTAAAAATCTTGATGCTGTCAGTTTCGAGCACAGTGAAAGGTTTCACCAGGACTTTGCGGTCAGGGAGAGATGGTATCAGGACAACTGGAATCCATCAATGCTGGCTGATTATTGTTGGACACTTAAGCGAACAGCTTAAGACACCGAGTACAAACAGAAATCATCAACAAAAGATTCTTAGCTTTGTTGAACTATTGCAAAGCACCACACCGTCATGCAATTAAACACATTATATTCAATAAAAGTTAATTTCTTGTTTCTCAAAATTCCTACGTGATACAGGTGGTCTGAAATTACAAATGTTTGTATATTGGTGTTCAACTTCTAGCAGTCTATCATAACTAAAACAAATTCTGAGGAAGTAACACTTTTGGAAAAGCATGCTGTCAAGTGTAATCTTTTGAAGGAGATTGTTTAGGTTATAGGAGACTGTCGGAAGACGAGCTAAGAGCTCAAACAGGATTATAAAACAAAAATGATTCTGTGATGTACTCCAGTCGCAGACCATTGAGAGCTTTAAAAACAAGTAAGAGAACTTTAAACTCAATTCTAAAAGATACAGGAAGCCAATACAGTGTTGCTAGGACAGGACGGATATGCTCCCTCATCCTCCTCTTAGTTAAAAGTCGAACAGCGGTGTTCTGAATGAGTTGAAGTTTGTCAATAGATTGCTTTGGAAAATCAGTAATCTAGTCTATTCAATATAAATACTACCAGGCTCACTGCTTCCTTCTTGTACTCAAGCCATTGTTATTTCAGTGTTACCTGTGTCCGTGGCAGAGCGAAGTATTTCCCAGTGCAGGCAGGTAATAAGGCTCAAGATCATAATGAGGTGGATTGTGAGGTCTAGAGTCCATGCTATTGTATCAGAGGACCAGTCAATAGTGTTGTAACAGTGGGGTAGAAGCTGTCCTTGATCCTGGTGGTACGAGCTTTCAGGCTTTTTTATCTTCTGCCTGATGGGGGTGGGGGGTAGAAGAGAGAATGTCCGGGGAGGGTGGGGTCTTTGATTACGCTGACTGCTCTACAAGGCAGTGACAAGTTTAATTGTCATTCAACCATACATGATCGCCCGTGAATAAAACCAAAAACAGCGTTCCTTCAGGGCCACGGTGCAAGAACACATTACACAGTAAGATAGCAGTGAACGTACGGTCACACAAAAAAATGTATAGCCAAGTTCCTGAGTGAGAGGTCCTGTAAATTAGTGCGTGGGTGTTATTGGCAAGAACAAGCAGCCGTCAGCAGTCCGCAGATGAACGTACACGCGCACGCAGACAATCCAGCTTGTCGTTCCACTGATTGGGCCAGACCCCAACCCTGTATGGGCGCCACGCCGCACCGCCTTTGGTGTGTCCTCTCCTGGACTGCTGCAACAGGCAAGCCCATGGCTTGGGGCCTAGACTTTGCCACAACTGAGGCCACACAACACCCCCCCACCACCTGTCATCCAATAAACACGGGGTATGGACTTGGGGCATTTTACATTACCATCGTCCAAGAGGGTCTTGTGATTGCAAGAGAAACATCGATGAAAGTCACTCGCAGTCAGACCGCACACTGCCCTCGCACACCAACTCCGATGCCTTCCTGTTGCAGTCAGGTCCAGCTCCTCTGCCAACGATGGGGTAGATCTGCACGACTTGAACTTCTTAATACGTAGCGTCATCTTGCAATTGCAAGAAAGATGCTTAAAAAAGACAAAATCACCTTTGTTGGCTCCCAAGAGGCCGCTGTGTCAGAACACAATAAGAACGCAAGATATCAGCAACAGGAGAAGGCCATTCAGCCTACCAAGCCTGTCCCACCACTTAAAATGATCATGGTTCCCTGTTTAAGCAGGTAGAGGTGTCTGACTATCTCCCACATTGGAGTGTCTAAAGCTGAGAGAGGGTAGGCTTGGGGGGGCGGGGGATGTGAGGGGTATCTGGACAGATAGGTCTTGTCAGCCGTGGTGGGCAGCTCATCTAGGAGAAGGAAAGTTCTGATCTTAAACCTCCACTGCCTTGCACATATGCCCTCTAATGGGGAAGGCTTTCGGAGCAAACCCTGAGGAAAAATCCGGAACTGGAGTCCCTGCTGCAGTTCTACATTGTTCAACGCCGACTGGCAACTCCTGTATTGGTCTCTGCCGTTCCTTTGGTTTAGTCCGTTGCTTGGAGACGGGAAGCCTGCTGCGACGACAACAGTTTGTTCTGCATATCGCACTGTCCGGGCTTCAGTGCCAAACTTAGACAGCTAGGGTGTAACATTCACGGTCAACCCTGACCATCAGAGGCTTCTCTCCCTCTCTGCGAGGAGTCGGTTTTTAACGCAGACTACGTATGGTCCCCAGAAATTGCTGCTGGAGGAGGTGATGGAGGCAGGGACCTTTAAGGGGTATCTGGACAGGTTGTTAACTAGGCAGGGCATGAAGGAACATGCAATTACTGTGGGGAAGTGGGATGGTTAGAATCAGGCATAAAAAGAGTGGGCTGAATGGCCTGTTTCTATTGGCTGGTTGGGTGGTGTCACAACAGCAGCCTTGCACCCAACTTGAGAATGAGAATCAGGTTTACTATCACTGACATGAGATGTGTTGCTTTGTGGCAGCAGTCCAGTGCAAGGCGTAAGTTACAAAGAGTGCAAGAGGGGAACAGGGAGATCGTGTAGTCGTTCATTGTCTATTCAGGAATCTGATGGTAGAGGGGAAGAAATCCTTCCTGAAACAGGTCTTCGGTCTCCCGTACCTCCTCCCTGATGGCAGTAATGAGAAGAGGGCATGTCCTGGGTGGTTCATTTGTAGGTTGTGTGCCGTGCCGTATGACTTGGTGATCATGGTCTTGCCATCATAATGATTGTTCTTGGCATATTTTTCTACAGAAGTGGTTTGCCATTGCCTTCTTCTGGGCAGAGCCTTTACAAGACGGGTGACCCCAGCCATTATCAATACTCTTCACAGATTGTCTGCCTGGCGTCAGTGGTCACATAACCAGCACTTGTGATCTGCACCGGCTGCTCATACGACCACCCACCACCTGCTCCTGTGACTTCACGTGACCCTGATCGGGGGGCTAAGCAGAGATAGAGATACCCACATGGTGTGTTGCCTCTCAGGTGCCAGGGTACGGGATGTCTTGGATCAGAGTATTCTGAAGGGAGAGGGTGATCAGCCAGAAGTCTTGGTACTCATCGGTACCAATGACATAGGTAGAAAAAGGGAGGAGGTCCTGAAGAGAGAATTCAGGGAATTGGGTAGGAAGCTGAAAAGCAGGACCTCCAGGGTGGTAATCGCAGGATTACTGCCTGTGCCATGTGCCACCAAGAGCAAGAATAGCATGATCAAGCATATTAATGGGTGGCTGAGAGACTGGTGTAGGGGGCAGGGCTTTGGGTTCCTGGATTATTGGGGCCTCTTCTGGGGGAGGTACGGGCTGTACAAAAAGGACGGGTGACGCCTGAACCCAAAGGGGTCCAATATCCAAGCAGGCAGATTTAATAGAGCTGTTAGGGAGGGTTTAAACTGATTTGGCAGGAGGTTGGGCAGCGATAGGGCTGAGTAAGGGGAAAACAGAAATAAATCAAAGTTAGCACGCAACAGAGATGATAGAAAGGACAGGCAGGAGATGAGGCATAATCACAGCTAGTGGGATGAGTTACAGGGCAATAGAGACGTGGTGCAGTTAAAACAGAAAGCAACTAATAACTGGACTGAAAGTGTTACATTTGACTGCACGCAGCATAAGAAATAAAATGGACGATCTTGAAATTCAGCTACAAATTGGCAAGTATGACGTTGTGGCCATCTCTGAAACGTGGCTAAACGATAGCCGCCATTAGGAGCTGAACATCCAAGGATATACGGTGTATCAGAAAGATAGGTTAGTAGGTAGAGGGGGTGGTGTGGTGTGGCCCTGTGTATAAGAAATAATATTAAATCATTAGAAACGGATGACATAGGATCGGAAGGTGTAGAGTCTCTATGGGTTGAGTTAAGAAATGGCAAGGGTAAAAGGAACTTAATGACAGTTGTATACAGGCCTCCAAACAGCAGCTGTGATGTGGATTACAAATTACAGCAGTAAGTAGAAAAGGCGTGTCCAATTTGACTGGAAAGAGACACTAGCAGGAAGGACAGCAGAGCAGTAAAGGGTGGAGTTTCTGCGAAAAATGAGGGAAGTGCAAGACAGATATATTCCAAATAAGAAGAAATTTTCAAAAGGAAGAAGGACACTACCGTGGCTGACAAGTGAAGTTAGAGCCAAAGTAAAAGCAAAAGAGAGGACGTACAAGGAAGCCAGAGCTAGTGGGAAGATAGGGGATTGTTCAGGACTAACCGAAATGATAGGAGAAGACAAGAGGGGAAGTTCTCAAACTTCCACTAATGCCCCACCTCCCCCTCGTATCCCGTCCGTTATTTATTTATTTATATACACACTTTCTTTTTCTTTTTCTCCCTCTGTTCCTCTCACTATACCCCTTGCCCATCCTCTGGGTTTTTCTCCCCCTCCCCCTTTTCTTTCTCCCCAGGCCTCCTGTCCCATGATCCTCTCATATCCTTTTTGCCAATCAACTGTCCAGCTCTTGGCTCCATCCCTCCCCCTCCTGTCTTCTCGTATCATTTTGGATACCCCCCCTTCCCCCTTCCACTTTCAAATCTCTTACTAACTCTTCCTTCAGTTAGTCCTGACGAAGGGTCTCGGCCCGAAACGTCGACTGTACCTCTTCCTAGAGATGCTGCCTGGCCTGCTGCGTTCACCAGCAACTTTTATGTGTGTTCCTTAAGTATTGTGTGTGGTTTTGGGCTCCTTTTTTAGAAAGAATATACTGACGTTGGAGAGGGTTCAGAGTAGATTCATGAGAATGATTCCAGGAATGAAAGGGTTACCGTATGAGGAACGTCTGGCAGCTCTTGGGCTGTATTCCCTGGAGTTCAGGAGAATGAGGGGGGATCTTATAAAAACATTCCGAATATTAAAAGGCATGAACAGATTAGATATGGCAAAGTTATTTCCCATGGTAGGGGATTCTAGGACAAGAGGGCACGACTTCAGGATTGAAGGACATCCTTTTAGAACTGAGATGTGGAGAAATTACTTTAGTCAGAGGGTGGTAAATATGTGAAATTTGTTGCCACGAGCGGCTGTGGAGACCAAGTCATTGGGTGTATTTAAGACAGAGATTGATAGGTTCTTGATTAGCCAGGGCATCAAAGGGTATGGGATGAAGACAGGGGAGTGGGGATGACTGGAAGAATTGGATCAGCCCATGATTGAATGGAGGCGCAGATTCGATGGGCTGAATAGCCTACTTCTGCTCCTATATCTTATGGTCTAAGCATGTGCTACGTCTTGCCTAAGGATGACCTGCAGGCTAGTGGAGGGAAGGAGCACCTTACTCCTCCTTTGGTAAAGTCTTATCTCCAAACAGGTGAGGGTCTTTAATGAAGGAGCTGCCTTTCTGAGGGATCATCTTTTGAAGATTTGCTTGAGGTGGGGAGTGTTGTGCCTATGAAGGAACTGGCTGAGTCTGAAACCATCTGCAGCCTCTTTCGATCCAGTGTATTCGATCCGGAGTATTGGATTGGATCCAGGGTATTCAATCCAGTGTGTTCAATCCAGTGTATTCGATCCAGTGTACTGGATTGGATCCAATGTGTTCAATCCAGTGTACTGGGTTGGATCCAATGTATTCGATCCAGTGTATTGGAGACTCCACACCAGGTGGTAATGCAACCAGTCAACGCTCTTATCTGTAAAAGTTTTCTGGAAGTCTTCGGTGATGTACTCAAATTCCTAACAAAGTAGACTCACCTTGTTTGTGATTGCTTAGATTAACTAAATTAACATAAATTATGTTTAACTGACTGCCTGTTACACCCCTGGCACTGAGAAGACCTCCAGTTCAGGTGGTGTTCAGGGTTTCCTTCACTGAGCCAGTAGCAGCCCCTCGGCTTTTCACCGCTGTCAGCCATGCAAGTTCCTGTGGGGTCTCGGGAATACTTTAGTAATCAGATGTAGAAGGATTCTTCATTGCTGTTTCCATATCAATTTTGTTTGACCAGTCAGGGTTGTTAGCCCGGAGCCAAACCCCTCGAACCTGGAGTCTGGCCTCTACCCTTTCACCTGTTTGGCATGGGTGATCCTACCAAGATTCACCTATAAAGCCCTGACTCCAGCCAGCACCGCTCTCTGGGTCACTGAGGCACAGAAGCCTGCAAACCACAACAAGGCTGTGATCCTCTTGGAGAAAGTTTAACTTCGAACATGACAGGAATAAACAACAATCCCCATGACAATACTGGGGCAAGTTGAGGGAGGTTTAGGCTGAGGTAGTTTGTTACTTCTGGAAGCTGATGGCAGTGGCAAAGAAGGTATTGTTGAACCTTGAGGTGTGGGGCTTCCGGTTCCTGTAGCCCCTGTCCGCTGGCAGCATGGAGAAGAAGGCAGAGTCCAGATGGTGGGAATCACTAATGATGTACATCACCTTCCTTAGATGTGGCCTCTTGTGGATGTCTCCAGTGGTGGGGAGAGCTGTGCCTGTGATGGACTGACTGAGTCCGCACACTCTCTGCAGCAGACGCTTTGTCTGGACTTGTGACAAGTTTAGTGAAGCTCCGGAGAGAATGTTTGACAATATTAATAGCGTTGTTCAGACCCAAGGCTGCAGTTCTAACAGCCCGCCCCACCGAGGGCTCATTGAGATCAAAGCTGTTCACATAGACTAAGGAAGCTGCAGGCTCCACTTAATTATCCTGAGGCCGGCTACTTGTGGGAAATGGACTAGTGGCAATTAGCGATCAAGAATTGCGTGACGACTCGGTTTTCCTTCATGGGAAGAAGTCACAAGCCCCCCACACTTCCTGCATCACTCAGCTTCCCACAAACACCCTGGAGCTGGGGACTTGCCCGGCCTGGCCTGCAGCAGCGAAGACAAAGAAGCCTTCATCCCCAGGGAAAGTCAGGGCAAGACCAACAAACGAGAAGCAAATCAGGAGGATGTTGGCCCTGTAAAAATGTATTTCCTTAAAATACATAAATATTTGATATTAGACGGACTGTAATGAAACCTGTAAGCACTTTAAAGTACTTACTTGAGACCATGAGACCGTAAGTTCATCGTTCGAAGTATGTATACCATATATAACCTTGAGATTCATCTTCTTGCAGGCAGCCACAAAACAGCGAAACACATCGAATTCATGACAAACCCCACACCACAAAGATAGTCATACGTCCAATGTGCACAAGGGAAAGATTAAATTGTGCAAACTGTATTAAAAAAATCTACTGAAGGACCGCAGAGTCCCTGAAAGTATACAGCCGCCGAGGCAGCTCTGTGCTGCAGCCAGTCCAGGAGCCTGATGGCTGCAGGCCACAGCCACAGAACCAGTTCAGAGCTGAGGCAAGTGAAGCCAACCACCAATTCATCCCCCACACTTGGCCTCCACGCCTGAATCTTTGTAACCTGGCTCGGCCTCTAGACAGCAGTTAACATTTCACTCTCAGGCTCGGGCCCCGCTGCTCCAATCTGGTCCCAAATCCACTGCAAGCGTGGTGGACGTGGCCAATACCTGCACTCGCCAGAGTCCAGTTCACCAAATCCTTCGGGATACCACAAAAACGCCAGGTCATACAGGCAGTTCAAAAGCACAGACACAGGAAAGCACAGGGACTTACAGGCTGCTGGTTGCAGTGATCGTAGTCCCAAAAAAGTATGTTTAGTAGGATTGTTCGTGGTTTTGCTTGGTGTCTGCAAAGCGTCGCCATGTCTCACCAGCACCATCTTTGCAGACATAGGTTCAGAATTAGGCCATTCAGCCCATTGTCTTTTCTGCCATTCCATTTACTATCCCTCTCAAACGCATTCTCCTGACTTCTCCCCATAACATAGAACATAGAACATAGAATAGTACAGCACGTTACAGACCCTTCAGCCCACAATGTTGTGCCGACCCTCAAACACTGCCTCCCATATAAGCCCCCACCTTAAATTCCTCCATATACCTGTCTAGTAGCCTCTTAAATTTCACTAGTGTATCTGCCTCCACCATTGACTCAGGCAGTGTATTCCACACACCAACCACTCTCTGAGTAAAAAACCTTCCTCTAATATCCCCCTTGAACTTCCCACCCCTTACCTTAAAGCCATGTCCTCTTGTATTGAGCAGTGGTGCCCTGGGGAAGAGGCGCTGGCTATCCACTCTATCTATTCCTCTTATTATCTTGTACACCTCTATCATGTCTCCTCTCATCCTCCTTCTCTCCAAAGCCCTAGCTCCCTTAATCTCTGATCATAATGCATACTTTCTAAACCAGGCAGCATCCTGGTAAATCTCCTCTGTACCCTTTCATGCCCTTACTCACCAAAAGCCGATCAACCTCTGCTTTAAATATACTCAATTACTTGGCCTCCACAGCCGTCTGTGGCAATGAATTCCACAGATTCACCACATAAAGAAATTCCTCATTATCTCTGTTCTAAAGTGGCGTCCTTCTACTCTGAGACTTTGCCCTCTGGTTGTAGACACTCCCGCTCTCCCACAATAGGAAACATTCTCTCCATGCCCACTCTATCTCGGCCTTTCAGTATTCTATCGGTTTAAATGAATTCTATCCTTTAAGTGGTAATTACCTAAAAAGAGGAGAGCATTCTGTCTGGTTGCATTACTGGTTAGTATGCACAGGATCGGAAAAAGCGGCAGAGGGTTGTAAACTCAGGTATCTCCGTACACAAACAAGAGAAAGTCTGCAGATGCTGGAAATCCAGAGCAATGCGCACAAAATGCTGTGGGAACTCAGCAGATCAGGCAGCGTCTGTCTGTGGGAAAGAGTACAGTCGGCGTTTCGGGCCAAGACCCCTCAGCGGGACAGAGTCCACGACTGAAGCCTGATGAAGGGTTTCAGCCCAAAACATTGACTGCACTCTTTTCCACAGATGCTGCCTGGCCTGCTGAGTTCCTCCAGCATTTTGTGTGCGTCGTCAGGTAGCTCCAGCATGGGCACGAGCTTCCCCACCATCGAGGACATCTTCAAAATGTAGTGCCTCAGAAAGGCAGCATCCGTCACCCAGAATGAGCTCATTTATTGTTACTACCATCAGGGGCGAGGTACGAGAGCCTGAAGACACCACTCAATCCTTTAGGAACAGCTTCTCCCCTTCCACCAGCAGATTTCTGAACATGGTCTCATGAACTCTACCTCCCTAACCAATTTCCCCCGGGATCAATAAAGTATGACTATGACTATTTGTTCTACTTTTTTATCTTTTTAAGTATATTCCTTATTGTAACTTACGTTGATTTGTATAACGTACTGCACTGCTGCCCCAAAACAACACATTTCACAACATATGTCAGTGATAACAAACCTGATTCTGATTCTGAATTGATCTGAGCTTGGGAGTCCAAGTCAGGACAGGTTACCAGGTGGGCCAGTGGAAGGGCTCTCACAAGATCTCAGAAGAGTGTGTCTGTTTGTCTCATTCTCTCTGCCCTCTGTCACGTTTTGGCTTTACCTGAAAACTTAGGGTGGGGGGAGTGGTTGTGTGGGGCAAAACAGCTCAGCATGCGTGCATGTCCTGGGCTCGAGGAGAGCCAGTGCACGTTCTCCCAAGTCCGGTTCATCACAGGTAAGGCTGTCCCCACCACTGAGCACGTCTACATGAAACACTGCCACAAGAAAGCAGTATCCGTCATCGATCACCCTGATCATCCAAACCATGCTCTCTTCTTGCTACTACAGAAGGTACAGGAGCCTTAGGTCCCACACCGCCTGGTTCAGGAACAGTTATAACCCTCAACCGTCAGGTTTCTGAACCATTGTGGATAGCCTCGCTCGCCTCAACACTGAACTGATTCCACAACCTATGGACTCACTCTCAAGGACTCTACAACACATCTTCTCAGTATTATTTACTTATGTAATTTTCTGTACAGGTTGCAATTTGTCTTTTGCACATTGGTTGTTTGTCAGTCTTTGTGTCTAGCTTTTCACTGATTCTATTGCATTCCTTTGTTCCACTCTGAATGCCTGCAAGAAAATTAACCTCAGGGTAGTGTATGGTGATGTATAGTTACATATTTGATAATAAAGCACTTCGACTTCCCCTTTCTGAAGTCCACAATCAATTGTTTGGTCTTGCTGACGTTGAGTGCAGGGTCGCTGTTGTGACGCCACCCAGCCAGCTGATCTATTCCACTGTCGTATCATACTTCATAATGTTCACTCACCCTTGCTTTTGAATCCCACTGTAGTCTTTGGCTTTCTGATCCTGGTTGCTGTCATCTCCTGGAGCGAGGAGAGGTAAAACAATAACCGTGTGAAAGCTGCTGGGAAGGTGCAGTGCATGTAAACCAGAAAGTGCTTCTCTTGCAACACACATCAAAGTTGCTGGTGAACGCAGCAGGCCAGACAGCATCTATAGGAAGAGGCGCAGTCGACGTTTCAGGCCGAGACCCTTCGTCAGGAGTCCTGACGAAGGGTCTCGGCCTGAAACGTCGACTGCGCCTCTTCCTATAGATGCTGTCTGGCCTGCTGCGTTCACCAGCAACTTTGATGTGTGTTGCTTGAATTTCCAGCATCTGCAGAATTCCTGTTGTTAGTGCTTCTCTTGGTTTGCCTGATTTGAAAAGGAGCTTTCTGACTGGCTATCTCTTACCTGCAAACTTGAGTGTAGTTTTCTTACCTGTGTGTACAAAGGGGGCTGCTCCATGTCAGCTGTCCTTTGTCTTCCTCTTTTGACTGTCCACCTCTTCAATCAGTAGACCTTTATCACTGTTTTTCAACTCTCTTTGTTCTATCAACGCTTAGTAAAACAAGTTTTGTGTCTCTTTCCTGACTTCTGAAAGAATCTTGGATTAAAACATCAGAATCCAACAGCAGGCAGAGTGCATGGTGCAGATGGGTGTTTAATGACTGACATGGACTCAATGGCACAGAGATTCCATGTTGTACACCTTGGTGTCAATCCCCCTTTCTCGAAACCCTTTACCTACACACTTAATGCCCATTACACGACTGGTGTTCAGAGCAGCAATGAAGATCCTCCATCTTTGGCTTCCTTCATCGTGTCGGTAGCTTCCTCTCAGTTTTCACTGCTGTCAGTCACACAACGTCCCAGGTGGAGACTCAGAAATACCGTCACACTCAGATGTAGAAGGATTCTTCATTGCTGTTTCCGTAAGATGCATCAGCAAGGGAGATGAGGCTGAGTACAGGGCTACGGTAGGAAACTTTGTCACATGGTGTGAGCAGAATTATCTGCAGCTTAATGTGAAAAAGACTAAGGAGCTGGTGGTAGACCTGAGGAGAGCTAAGGTACCAGTGACCCCTGTTTCCATCCAGGGGGTCAGTGTGGACATGGTGGAGGATTACAAATACCTGGGGATACGAATTGACAATAAACTGGACTGGTCAAAGAACACTGAGGCTGTCAATAAGAAGGGTCAGAGCCGTCTCTATTTCCTGAGGAGACTGAGGTCCTTTAACATCTGCCGGACGATGCTGAGGATGTTCTATGAGTCTGTGGTGGCCAGTGCTATCATGTTTGCTGTTGTGTGCAGGGGCAGCAGACTGAGGGTAGCAGACACCAAAAGAATGAATAAACTCATTGGTAAGGCCAGTGATGTTGTGGGGATGGAACTGGACTCTCTGACGGTGGTGTCTGAAAAGAGGATGCTGTCTAAGTTGCATGTCATCTTGGGCAATGTCTCCCATCCACTACATAATGTACTGGGTGGGCACAGGAGTACATTCAGCCAAAGACTCATTCCACCGAGAGGCAACACAGAGCGTTATAGGAAGTCATTCCTGCCTGTGGCCATCAAACTTTACAACTCCTCCCTTGGAGGGTCAGACATCTTGAGCCAATAGGCTGGTCCTGGACTTATTTCATAATTTACTGGCATAATTTACATATTACTATTTAACTATTTATGGTTCTATTACTATTTATTATTTATGGAGCAACTGTAACAAAAACCAATTTCCCCCGGGATTAATAAAGTATGACTATGACTATGACTAACAATTTAGTTTGACCATTCAGGGTTGTTACCCTGAGCTGAACCCCCAAACCTGGAGGACTGTAGACCCACTCTAAGTCTGGCCTCTACCCTTTGACCTGTTTGTCATAGGTGACCATACCAAGAGCCAAAGCACAAGACCCTGATCCCAGCCAACACAGCTCTCCAGGTTAGTGAGGCATGCAAGCCTCCACACCCTACGATAGAGTTGAGGTCCCCTTGGAGGGAAGCCCTTTAAAGCCGTGAAAAGAGAGAGTGCACATGCACATGATTGCGATAGAACAACTCTTTCAACAGGCTTCTCTACGCCAGCGATACCTACAGTTGTTACCTCTTTCCTCCCCTGGGTGGGGACTGATCTCGGTTGTCACTCATTAAGCAGCCCAAAGCACCTCATTATCTCTGTGCTTCCCGTAAACCTGCTGGATGCGGGGGCCTGGTGGGAGCCACCTTGTGCGAGGCTGGTTCTGGGGATGGAGCTGGCGGCTCTGCCCGACCCTGACAGAGCGGGCGCTCAACCGAGCATGCCGCAAGCGAAGGGCGCGTGAGTGACTGACTGGATCCTCAGCCCACGTCTCGGCTGTGGTCAGGCCAGACGCTCCGGCAATTGCCTTCTGTTTCCCAGTGGGCTCATCTTCTTCAGATCTCAAACACAATGTTTCACGCAAGATGTTCGAATCTCTGAGATACACGCTCCCTCTTCTGTGGACATCTGTGAGGGAATGCACACAGTGTGTAAAGATTGTGTGGATTCTGGTTCATTTGTCCATTGGGTAATTGGACTAGCCGCTTACTTGGGACACGATGCTGCTTAATTGGGCCAAGAGACTATTTCCAAATTGTTTCCAACTAGTGCCAGTTGTGTGGCCATTAGACGCTACACCGTGCTTAGAATGAACAGTTTTTAAATAGTGTCAGTTTCGTATGGGCCCAATTCAAAAAGAATTGATTTTGATCATTTTGATTCTTAATTTGATTTTAAAAACATCAGTTCAGACAGTTGCCAAGATGCCATGAAAAGCCGAAAAAATTACCCTGGGTTTTCGTGCTGATTTTTTTCATTTACGGTCAATCAAAAGAACACGGCAGGGTGAACTGGGTGAATTCATTCATCAGTAACTGTTAGGGACTAACATACAGTTTTATAGTACTGTCGTGGTATTGGTAGTGTTCTAACATGTTCTGTTTTTCACTTGAATAAATAATCAGTTACTCAATTAAATACTAGTGTGTCTTTTTTATGTGTATAATTGTTTCTATGAAACTTGGTCTCATTGGGGCAGCTGTATAATTGGAACAAAATATACTGAACCCAATATGTCCTAATTACCTGGAATCCACTGCATTCGTATGTGTGTGTGTGTGTATGTGTGTGTGTGTGTGTGTGTGTCCATGTGTCTGTCTGTCTGTGTCCAGGCACATTTCTGTGTGAGTGTGAGTGTGTTGTCCCTATCTCTGCCCCACATGATTTTACACATCTTTATGAGATCAGTCCTCAGTCTCCTACACTCTGCAGGATAAAGTTTTAACCCATGCAAACTCAAAGTTTTGAAGTAATTTTTTAATCGAAGTACATATATGTCACCATATACAGTACAAACCTGAGATTCATTTTCTTGAGGGCATATTCAATAAATTTAAAAAACACAGTGTAAAATAAATGAAAGACCTCACTCAAAAAGACAGACAAACAACCAATGAGCATAAGACAACAAGATGTGAAAACACAAGAGAAAAAATTAAACAAATAAGCAATAAATATCGAGAATATGAGATGAAGAGTGCTTGAAAGTGAGTCCATAGGTCGTGGGAATGTTCAGTGAGGGGGCAAGTGAATTTAAGTGAAGTTCTCCCCTCTGGTTCAGGAGTCTGATGGTTGAGGGGTAACAACTGTTCCTGAACCTGTTGATGTGTTTCCTGAGGTTCCTGTACCACCTTCCTGATGGCAGCAGTGAGAAGAGAGTGTGACCTGCGTGGTGGAGTTCCCTGATAATGGGAGACAGGGCTCCATGTAGATGTGCCCAGTGGTGGAGGGGTTTACTCTGAAGGACTGAGGCATATCCTCTACTTTTTGTAGGATTTTCCCTTCAAAGCCATTGGTGATTCCATACCAGGCTGTGATGCAACCAGTCAGTATACTCTCCACTACACATCTATAGAAGTTTGTCAGAGTTTTAGATACTAATCCTATTAACTCAGTCCTGGCAACATCTTCAGAAATCTTTTCCACACTCTTTCCAGTTTAATAATATTTCCTGTTGTAGAGGGATCAAATCCAGACCTCAAGTTTGGCCTCCTAAGCATCCTGCACAACTGCACCGTGACCTGCCATTTTCTCTGCTCTGCACTCTGACCTGATGAAGGGCAGCGTGCCAAAAGCCTTCTCCGCCACTCTCTCCACCTGTGACTCCTCTTTCAGAGAACCCAAAGTCCCTGAGTTCTGTATAGAGCAAAGCCAAAACCATATCTGAGAAGTGTGCCAAAGGAAGGAGATAAACACATTGCAAATGGCTCAGTGGAGGTTTACTAGGCAGACACCCGGAACGGCTGGGCTGTCTTCAGAGGAAAAGTTCTGCAAACTTGGCTGGTATCCCACAAGGATCGGTTCTGGGACCTCTACTTTTCGTGATTTTTATTAGCAACCCGGATGTGGGGGTGGAAGGGTGGGTTGGCAAGTTTGCAGACGACACAAAGGTTGGTGATGTTGTAGATAGTGTAGAGGATTGTCGAAGATTGCAGAGAGACATTGATAGGATGCAGAAGTGGGCTGAGAAGTGGTAGATGGAGTTCAACCCGGAGAAGTGTGAGGTGGTACACTTTGGAAGGACAAACTCCAAGGCAGAGTACAAAGTAAATGGCAGGATACTCGGTAGTGTGGAGGAGCAGAGGGATCTTGGGGTACATGCCTCACAGGTGGATAGGGTAGTTAAGAAAGCTTATGGGGTGTTAGCTTTCATAAGTCGAGGGATAGAGTTTAAGAGTCGTGAGGTAATGATGCAGCTCTATAAAACTCTGGTTAGGCTACGCTTGGAGTACTGTGTCCAGTTCTGGTCGCCTCACTATAGGAAGGATGTGGAAGCATTGGAAAGGGTACAGAGGAGATTTACCAGGATGCTGCCTGGTTTAGAGAGTATGCATTATGATCAGAGATTAAGGGAGCTCGGGCTTTACTCTTTGGAGAGAAGGAGGATGAGAGGAGACATGATAGAGGTGTACAAGATAATAAGAGGAATAGATAGAGTGGATTGCCAGTGCCTCTTCCCCAGGGCACCACTGCTCAATACAAGGGGACATGGCTTTAAGGTAAGGGGTGGGAAGTTCAAGGGGGATATTAGAGGAAGGTTTTTTACTCAGAGAGTGGTTTGTGCGTAGAATGCACTGCCTGAGTCAATGGTGGAGGCAGATACACTAGTGAAATTTAAGAGACTACTAGACAGGTATATGGAGGAATTTAAGGTGGGGGGTTATATGGGAGGCAGGGTTTGAGTGTCAGCACAACATTGTGGGCCAAAGGGCCTGTAATGTGCTGTACTATTCTATGTTCTATGTACCTGCTGGTGTTTGAAAAACATGGGAGCAATTGAAGCGTACGTATCAGACTCACAGTTGGTGTAGAGGGGATACGGGAATGAACTGGGGAATGAAAGGGTAGATGGATGAAGAGCGTTTGATGTCTCTGGGCCTGAAACTGCTGCAGTTTAGAAGACTAGAGAGATGGATCCCATTGAAACCTACCCAATATTGAAAAACACAGATAGAGTGGGTGTGGAGAGGATATTTCCTACAGCGAGGGAGTCTCGGGCCAGAGGGCAGCCCATTAGAATGCAAGGATGTCCCTTTGGAACAGACGAGGAGGAATTTCTTCCTTCAGAGGCTGGAAAATCTGCGGAATTCATTGCCATTGACTGCTGTGAAGGCCAAATTACTGAGTATATTTGAAGTGGAGGTTGATAGATTCTTGATTAGTCAGTGCGTCAAGGAGCAGAATGGGGTTGACAGGGATAATAAATCAGCCATGATGGAATGGCGGAACAGACTCGATGGGCCAAATGGCCTAATTCTGCCCCTATGTCTTATGGTCTTATGATAATTCTTTATGTAGGTCAGGCAAGAACTAGAGCTCACAGTTCGAAAATAAGAAGCCGATAACTTGACAGCTCTGAGGACATGTTTACCTTTGGCTCTCTCTCTAAGGCTGGTGCAAACAGAGTCTTCACATTTTTTTTAGACAAATACGGGTAGATTCTTGATAACTGGGGGAGGGCCAGGGTGACAGATTACCAGCAGTACCAGTATGCAGAGTTCAAATTAAGAACAAAGACGTAGAAAATTACAGCACAGTACAGGCCCTTTGGCCCACAGTGTTGTGGCAACATTTTAACTTATTCCAAGATCAATCTAACCCTTTCCTCCCACACATTTTTCGATTATCCATCTGCCTATCTACATTTCATAAATGTCTTGAATCCGTCAGCCTCTACCACCATACTCTGCACCCACAAATCTCTATGTAAAAAACATCCCTCTGGCATTCCGCACCCACCCCCCACCCATACTTTGCCCCACAATAAAATTATGCCCCTAAATATTAGCCATTTCTGCCTGGGGAACAGTCTCTGGCTGTCCACTTGATCTATTCCTCTTTTCATGCTGCACACCCCTACAGAGGAAGACAGCACAGTATAGACCATTCAGCAGTCAACACTGTACCAACCCTCTCATCCTTGTTCACAGCAAAGAGGAATGCTGTAGCTCTTCAGAGACACGCTCTCTAATTCAGGCAGCATCCTGATAATCTCCTCTAAAGATTCGACATCCTTCCTAAAGTGAGCTGATCAGAACCGAACACAACTCTCCAAGTGTGCCCCAACCAGGCTTTTAAAGAGCTGCACATTACCATAGACCAGCTGAATTCACAGCAACGAGAAGAGTGCGAAGAGATTCACCAGCTGCCACCAGGTACAATACAGTACAACGGCAGAGGGCTATGTCTGCGAGTCCACTGGGGGCTGCAGGATGCTGTAATGTGGTTGGAGGCCTGTGTGTGTGTGTGTGTGTGTGTGTGTGTGTGTGTATGTATGTGTATGGTGTGTAAGCGTTGGTGTGTGGGTGGTTGTGTGTGTGACTGAGTCTGTGTCTACGGCTGCATATGTGTGTGTGTGTGTGTGTGTGTGTCCGTGTGTGTGTGTGGGGGGGGTCTGTGTGAGTGGATGTGTCTGGTAGTCAGTGTGTGTGTGGATATGTCTATGTCTGTGTGTGTGTGTGTGTGTGTGTGTGTGTGTGTGTGTGTGACCATAAGACCATAAGATATAAGAGCAGAAGGCATCTGGCCCATTTAGTCTGCTCGGCCATTCAATCATGGGCTGATCCAATTCTTCCAGTCATCCCCACTCCCCTGCTTTCACCCCCATACCCTTTGATGCCCTGGCTAATCAAGAACCTATCTATCTCTGCCTTAAATACACCCAATGACTTGGCCTCCACAGCTGCTTGTGGCAACAAATTCCACAGATTTACCACCCTCTGACTAAAGTAATTTCTCCGCATCTCAGTTCTAAATGGACGTCCTTCAATCCTGAAGTTGTGCCCTCTTGTCCTAGACTCCCCTACCATGGGAAATAACTTTGCCATATCTAACCTGTTCAGGCCTTTTATCATTCAGAATGTTTCTATGAGATCCCCCCTCATTCTCCTGAACTCCAGGGAATACAGCCCAAGAGCTGCCAGACGTTCCTGGAATCATTCTCATGAATCTTCCCTGAACCTTCTCCAATGTCAGTATATCCTTTCTAAAATAAGGAGCTCAAAACCGCACACAGTACTCCAAATGTGGTCTCACGAGTGCCTTACAGAGCCTCAACATCATATCGCTGCTCTTATATTCTATACCTCTAAAAATGAAAGCCAACATTGTATTCGCCTTCTTCACCACCGACTCAACCTAGTGGTTAACCTTTAGGGTATCCTGCACAAGGATTCCCAAGTCCCTTTGCATCTCTGCATTTTGAATTCTCTCCCCACCAAAATAATAGTCTGACCGTTTATTTCTTCCACCAAAGTGCATGACCGTGCACTTTCCAACATTGTATTTCATCCCTAACTATCGATTCCAACAACTTTCCAACCACTGCTGTCAGGCTAACAGGTCTATAGTTTCCTTTCTGCTGCCTCCCACCCTTCTTAAATAGCAGAGTAACATTTGCAATTTTCCAGCCGTCCGGTACAATACCATAATCTATCGATTCTTGAAAGATCATTGTTAGTGCCTCCACAATCTCTCCAGTTACTTTCTTCAGAACCCGAGGGTGCATTCCATCAGGTCCAGGAGATTTATCCACCCTCAGACCTAAGCTACCTGAGCACCTTCACAATCGTACTTTTCACTGCACAAACTTCACTTCCCTGACACTCTTGAATGTCCGGTATACTACGGATGTCTTCCACTGTGAAGACTGATGCAAAATACGCATTCAGTTCCTCTGCCATCTCTGCGTCTCTCATTACAATATCTCCAGCGTCATTTTGTATTGGTCCTATATCGACCATCAAATCTCTTTTACCCTTTATATGCTTAAAAAAGCTTTTAGTATCTTCTTTGATACTAGTCACCAGCTTCTTTTCATAATTCATCTTTGCCTTCCTAATGACCTTCTTAGTTTCCTTCTGCAAGTTTTTAAAAGCTTCCCAATCCTCTATCTTGCCACTGGCTTTGGCTTCATTGTATGCCCTCTCTTTTGCTTTTACTTTGGCTCTGACTTCACTTGTCAGCCACAGTAGTTCCTTCTTCCATTTAAAAATTTCTTCTTATTTGGAATATATCTGTCTTGTACTTCCCTCATTTTTCACAGAAACTCCAGCCATTGCTGTTCTGCTGTCCTTCCTGCTAGTGTCCCTTTCCAGTCAACCTTGGCCAGTTCCCCTCTCTTGCCATTGTAATTTCCTTTATTCTACTGAAATACTGACACATTGGAATTTAGTTTCTCCTTCTCAAATTTCAAAGTGAACTCAATCATATTGTGATCACTGTTCCCTAAGGGTTCCTTAACCTTAAGCTCTTTTATTACCTCCGGATCATTGCACAACACCCAATCCAGCACAGCCGATCCCCTAGTGGGTCAGCAACAAGCTGTTCTAAAAAGCCATCCCTTAGACATTCTACAAATTCTCTCTCTTGAAGTCCAGTACTGGCCTGGTTTTCCCAATCAACTTTCATGTT